>NW_021822200.1:300000-492500 GCF_901001165.1 Salmo trutta | reverse complement strand
CAGGCAAGCAGCAACCACAGCAGACGAGCAGGACGCTTTTGGGGAAAGTGTGTAAATGTTCGTCTGTGTTGGTTGCTATACTTATGTACTTTATCTGACAGAGGTTGTTATTGAGCATCGGAGCGCTGTTGGTATTTAGAGTCCAGTTGCAGAAGAGCCCTGTTCCTCAAGAGATGTGATCCTCTAAAATGTCTCAGCCAGACTACTAATCCATCTTTAGAATATTACAGTATATTCTAATTGTATGACAAAGGTCATATTAAATGCATGGTGACTAGCAAGATACAGTACTACTATTGATGAATGAGGATGAGAGTGTCTGGGAGTCTTGGGAGGATGAACAGTGTGCAGGCCTTCCTGTTCTTTATTAGTGTTCTTTATTAGCCCAGTTCCTACGTTTAGAAGGATGTAGTTATGACAAACATTTCTAATGAGACAGTCAGACAGGTAGATGCACTGTGTTCTAGATACATATATTGAACCTTTTTGAGTTGTCAGAGTCATATTTCTTCCCCAGTCATATGTAAGATGATTTACACCTGCACCAAACATTACATAATGTCACAAATACAGTTTTTTTATTTTCAAATTGCACTTTAGTTTTGAGAGATGAGGTTTGTCAGTGAGGAAATAACATCTATTAGAACACAGCACCACCTACAGTTGACTTTATGACACACCAGGAAGAAGATGGGGAGAATGTCCTTCTATTTCATTTAACTTGAATTCATTTAAATATGATAGCACTTGTGTTAATGTGAGGTTTATGCTGTTATTATTACATACTGTACCTATAGTAATACAGATACATGGATGTTTTACCTCCTTTATATCAATACAATGTATGAATGCATTTGAGCCCTTAAAATATAATGGTGATGATAACAATGTTTTGCACTTTGATTGTTTGATATACTGTACCTTGTTCACTAGATTTAAGTGTATCAAGTTTGAGTTCCTGTTTGTATTTATTTTAATCATGGATGTTGCTTGTTGTGTTTGACCCCACTTGATTTGACACTGTTTATAAATCAGGCTACTATTCTCACTTGATCTGTATAATGTTTTATATTGTTAAAGATTCAAAAGCATTCTTTAAATATATTGTGTTCTCCCAGTTTGATATAAAACTATACGCTGTATTTAAAAAATCACCCATTGTCACCTTGTTTTACAGTAAAATCCCCATTTAAAATCAGGGCTACTTTGTTCTAGCTCTGTTTACAGTAACATCACAATCAGGGCTAGGTTGTTATAGCGCTGCACCAGGCTCACTTGGCTGTGTGTGTGTAATATGTCAGCTCCTATCTGTTTTAAGAAGAGTTCAACTAACACTGGTAATACACCAGCAGAGTTTACTTTCACTTTAAGGGGAGGGGCTTCCGTCCAAAAGGTCCATTGGTGGGAAAATCAAAATTCTTCATATGAGAACTCACATTGTCACCATGGCTCCTCTGCTCCACCACTACCTGTTTATTCAGCTAATAGTCCTCCCTAAAGGTGAGTTATATATGTTTTATACATGATATACTGCATTTGTCTGTTTTTTATTTGAATTGACACAGTATTGCTGACACTGTTGCTTTTCTTTATGAAATGAGGTGCTTTCAAACCTGTTTAACTGTTCAAACCTATTTATTTCAATACTCTGCATTCATTATTTCATTTATCTTCCACTACACAGATAAACTAAAATATATACAGATAAATTACATTATGAATGTAGTGAAAGTCACCGTCTAAACTGTATAGTGTAGTGAAATTCACTGTATAAACTATGATTTAATCAGTGAACAAAGAGGATTGATCTATAGTCATAGTTCCTTATATTCACTGATGTCCACACATTCTGTAGTTGTTACTTTAATAATTCAACACATGAACCCATACTGCTGTCAGTTACTAACCCATACTGCTGTCAGTTACTAACCCATACTGCAGTCAGTTACTAACCCATACTGCTGTCAGTTACTAACCCATACTGCTGTCAGTTACTAACCCATACTGCTGTCAGTTACTAACCCATACTGCAGTCAGTTACTAACCCATACTGCAGTCAGTTACTAACCCATACTGCTGTCAGTTACTAACCCATACTGCAGTCAGTTACTAACCCATACTGCAGTCAGTTACTAACCCATACTGCTGTCAGTTACTAACCCATACTGCTGTCAGTTACTAACCCATACTGCTGTCAGTTACTAACCCATACTGCAGTCAGTTACTAACCCATACTGCAGTCAGTTACTAACCCATACTGCAGTCAGTTACTAACCCATACTGCAGTCAGTTACTAACCCATACTGCAGTCAGTTACTAACCCATCCTGCTGTCAGTTACTAACCCATACTGCTGTCAGTTACTAACCCATACTGCTGTCAGTTACTAACCCATACTGCAGTCAGTTACTAACCCATACTGCAGTCAGTTACTAACCCATACTGCAGTCAGTTACTAACCCATACTGCAGTCAGTTACTAACCCATACTGCAGTCAGTTACTAACCCATACTGCTGTCAGTTACTAACCCATACTGCTGTCAGTTACTAACCCATACTGCTGTCAGTTACTAACCCATACTGCTGTCAGTTACTAACCCATACTGCAGTCAGTTACTAACCCATACTGCTGTCACTTACTAACCCATACTGCAGTCAGTTACTAACCCATACTGCTGTCACTTACTAACCCATACTGCAGTCAGTTACTAACCCCTACTGCAGTCACTTACTAACCCATAATGCTGTCAGTTACTCAGATTTCTTGAAAAAAGAATTCAATTTTAGAACAAGGCTGTAGCGTAACAAAATGTGAAAAAGTTCAAGGGGTCTGAATACTTTGCTAATGCACAGTATATACTGTAACCCTTTCTATGAATCCCATATGCATGATGCATTATACAGCATTATACATGTACTCATAATGCACTATGATAGGTTAATAATGCAGTATAAGCATAGTTATAGACACAAATAAATAGTCATTAAGTCTCATAAAGTCTCCTAATGCATTATAATTCTAACCATAATGACTTATAATATACAGCAACATAGTGCTTCATAACTGCTGGTCACTTTTTCCTCAAGGATCATACAGCATTATAATGACCGTCAGTGTGATGCATTTTTATTCATTTTTTGTCAATGAGCAGCACATCATCTTTCTCGTGGTGTGTTATAGCAAACTTATTAGCCACTATAACAGGGGTACTCAACTACTATTTGAGAAGGTCCAGTCACACAACTTTCCGAGGGGACAAAGGTCCAGATGGATATTGTAATATATCGGCATAGTAACAAACCCCAACCTCACAACCCATGCCACCCCAAACTGTTCAAACTGTTCACAGCCCTCTTGTTGGTGGAGAGAACATTTTGCAGTTTTTAAGCTAATTTCCTGCAATTCTACGCATTTTGACATGTCTTATGTGTGTTCATATGATCCTGTACCTGAGTGATTCAACAAAATGTCGGGCCCTTGAGGGTCGAGGCCCCTGGTTACTTAATCTGACCATAACAACTACAAGATGTAGATAGCTGGTTGGCCTAACTTACCTATCTAGCTGACTTGGGCTAGTAGTTGATCAACTGGATATTTCTGACAGGTTAGAAATAGCTCTGTCAGGGAATGACATAAGAGGAAACCTGCCCGTGCACTACAAACATTTTGAAATTGTACCTTGTTGATTCTACTATTGCAGCTACCAACAGCTGTAAGTTGAAAGCCTGACTGAGTTCCTAAAAAGATCTTGGGACTCGCGGTCCGTATTAATAGGTGGGGTCCGTTTTCTAGGTGTGGATCTGGACTGCGGTCCGCCAGTTGATTATGGTTTCACTATAAAGTCATCTTTGACTGCTTTATGTAAAGTGATGAAATGCCTCATAATAAAGTGATTGTCGGCTTTCAGTAAAGTGGAACTTTCTGCACATTTCATGATGACATCACAAAGATGTTTCATTCTGTCTCACTCTTCCTTATTCAAGTTGCATAACGCTACATAACACAACACATCACAACACTACACTACATAACAACACTACATAACACAACGCTACGCATCGCAACACAACGCTACATAAAATAACACTACAATACACTACACTAAACTATGCAACACAAATTGCCTCAAAGTCATACAATTGGCAATTTGGCCCTCCTGCACATTGTATTAACATAAATAGTCAAAAACAGAAAAAGGCAAAGCCCTGTGCGACAGAATCTATAAATATATATATTTAAAAATATGGCTTTTAGCTGACTCTTTTCTCCAAGCGACTTACATTTTTTAATAATATGGGAATCAAACCCACAACACCACCATGCTCTACCAACTGAGTGTGTGTGTGAGTGAGAGAAAGAGTTTGTAATGTACTAAGTAGTGTGTAACTGTCTTCATGCAGGGCTCTCTCATCTGGTGAAAACACAGCAGGTTGTCACAGCAACCCTGGGAGAAGATGCAGTCTTAACCTGTGAGCTCATGACACTCAAAGACGTGCGGCAAGTAACCTGGCAAAAAGAGACAACTGAGGCGAATGAAAATGTGGCCACTTACAGCAAACGAGGTCACGATGTCAACCTACGTTTTCAAGGGAAAGTGGAGTTTGAAGACGAGGGACTGCAGAACTGTTCTATCGTCATCAGAGGAGTGTCGAGAGGAGACGAGTCCTGCTACAAGTGTCTGTTTAACACATTTCCAGATGGACCTATCAGTGGAAGGACCTGCCTCCAAGTAAATGGTAAAATCTGATAACATAATGTACTGTAAATGATTGACCCAGAACAACTTCTTCAGAACTTCAGGCAGCCATTTCATCAGATCATACATCCAATGTCTTGAAACCATTTATCAAAATGGAATCATTTACTAAATCATGTAAATGTATTCATTGTGGTCTCACTGTGAACTGTGTCTGTTGATGTTCTATAGAGCTGTATGGACCCTCACTCCTCATCACACAAACCAACAACAGTCACACCACTCTGTCCTGTTCTGCTACTGGACGACCTGTTCCTATAGTAACCTGGGAAGACACAGAAATTAAAGAAAATTCCACAATGGCCAATGTCACCCATCTCAATGGTACTGTCACTGTCACCATAACTTCCACGCTGGCAGCATTGAGTCTACCTGACAAAAACACCAGGGTTGGCTGTGTGGTGTCACTGTTCTCTGGAGGTGTCACCAAGAACGTATCCATGGTTATTCCAGCTAGAAATCAATCTTCATTTCCTGGTGAGAAATGGTTCAGTACATGTCTACAGTAACAACCAACATGCTGGTGTCATTTTGAAGTACTGTCTCTGTATGTTCTGTGCTAGGTGTACCTGAGGTCACTGATGGTGACAGGATCAGTGGTAAGTCATTAATCTAATGACCACTACTAATCTCTGACTCTCTTATCTGTGAATTGTACCATTCTCATCTTGTCATCTTTCACATGTAATCCAACAGTAATTGGTGCAGTGCTGGGTTCACTGTGTTTCATTGCTGTGTGCTGTGGAGCTGTGGTACTGTGGTGCAAACTGAGAAATACAATGAGAAGGTAGGTTTTACTGTTCAGATGACAAAAATAAAATACAGTATTCATTTGACATTGACATTGATTGTCAAACTTACAAAAAACATCTTTAGCCCAAATCCCACAGCCAATGACAGGAAGTCAGGAGAACAGGAAGAACTATCAACACTCAACACTCAACCCTCAACATGACCCTGAAATCTAGAAGTCTAATCTAACAGTAAGACACATTGTGATTAACAGTAGGGTTTATGGTTTCTAGTAAACAGTGTTTGTACTTACTGTAGGTAAGAAATAGAGTAGAAAACACTGAATTGTTTTTCAGCATCATATGTCCTCCCTGGAGAATATGTAACTGTAAATACCCACAAAGCAGTTAGGTCAGTACACTATTACAACAGATGATTTGACTCTTATCAGCATCATTGATGTTAATGTATTTCAGGACCACAACAATCTCCAGTCCATTCTAAATGTATTAGTACAACCTTATTTGAACATCCTGGTAGAGTGCTAGTCATGGTGACTGAATACATGCAAATGAGTTGCATTTGTTGCATTGCCGCATTGTTGTTCCAGTATGTTATTTGTATTTTGTATTTATTAGGGAACCCCATTAGCTGCTACTCTTCCTGGGGTCCAAACATATGAAAGTACTTACATTATATTTAAAACAAAAGATAATACAGTACATCATATAACATTATTACACCACTACATATCTACAAAACAACATGTTTAATACCACCATGCAACAATATCACAATGTATGCATGTGTCTGTACCTTTGTGTGTCTCTTCCCACTCCCCGTTGTTCCATAAGGTGTAATTATCCATCCAGATTGTCAGACTCTGGTGGCTTGTCACTGTTGATAGACAACAATACTTTTTTTACCTCTTCCAAACTGACTTTATGGAATTCAAAAGTACAATTCTTGTCTTTCATAATTTGGTCAGATATACTTGGATGTGTAGTATCAGTATTTGCTGCTGGCATGTCACACCTAAGTTTGCTTATCTTGCCAATGAAAAAGTCATTAAAGTAGTTGGCAATATCAGCTGGTTTTGGGATGAATGAGCCATCTGATTCAATGAATGATGGAGCTGAGTTTGCCTTTTTTCCCAATATTTCATTTAAGGTGCTCCAAAGCTTTTTACTATGATTCTTTATATCATTTATGTTTGTTTCAATGTGTAGTTTTATTTTGTTTAGTCGGGATTTCTTAATTTACAATACGTTTGCCAATCAGTTGGGCTGCCAGACCTTTTTGCCTCATCCCTCTCACCCATACCATTTTTAAATTCCTCAGCAATCCACAGGGATTTAACAGATTTTACAGTCATTTTCTTAATGGGTGCATGCTAATTAGTAACTGGAATAAGCAATTTCATAAATGTGTCAAGTGCAGTGTCTGGTTGCTCCTCATTACACATCAAAGACCAGCAAATATTATTTACCTCATCAACATATGACTCACAACAAAACTTCTTGTATGACCTCTTATACACTATTTTAGGTTCATCCTTTGGAACTATTCTAAAATGGATTAAATAAAAGTGTAATGATCACATTAATGGTAGTGCATTTTAAACTCTCTGGTCAGTTCTGTTTGTTTTAGACCATAGCTGTCAACACGTGACAGTTTTAACTTTTCTATCTTATAAAACTGTTAGAGGGTTATGAGAACTGAGTTACTACCATACTGTCTCACACACATCTGTGTGGTTTAAAGACTGTTTCTATCCATAGGCATTGTGGGTACTAAATAGTGGACTGAATGGCTGACACACATAGGCCTGCTGTTTATTTTATACTTAAATACTGTTTGTAAATATATTTTGCAGTTGGTTAATGATGAAACATGATAAATCCACACTAGACTTTTGTGTGGTTTTCATAATTCTTCACTTTTTCTTAATCAAATGCTGTAAGATACACAATGTTGTAATGTACTTTGTAGCGTGTGTTTTTCTACTTTTATAAATAAAATGTTTAAACAATGTTGTAATGTAGTTGTGACATCGCTTGTTATACAATGTGTCATAAATCTATGGAGCCAGATATCTTCCAAAACTTTGAACGTACGTATCGTAAGGATCGTAAGAAAATCCATTCTAAATTGTTAGGATTGTAAGAATAGCCATACATGAAACATAAACGTGAACTTTCATCTGTGAACATACAAACAACATGTTACGATTACGGACTAACATTTTAGGCTTGTACAAATCTTGTTGCAATTCTGATGTACAATAATACCTTCAGAATTTTGGTAGTTTCATCTCACCAACAAAAAAAGTGTTCACCAAACTGCCTGTGAGGAGTGCTACCCGAACAAGCGTAACACATTATTTAAAAAAAATGAAAACACAGCAGGTTGTCACAGCAACCCTTAGGAGAAGATGCAGTATTAAACTGTGAACTCATGAAACCGAAAGACATGCTGCAAGTCACTTGGCAAAAAGAGACAATATGGCTTCTCACAGCAAACACCACAGCTGATTTGTTAACAAAGATTTTCAGGGGAAAGTGGAGTTTGAAGACGAGGGACTGCAGAACTGTTCTATCGTCATCAGAGGAGTGTCAACAGGACGCTCCCTCTGCTTAGAGAGACACAGCTGCATGTGAGCTCTTGCATTTTTCAACATGTTTTTTACAATAACATAGTTTTGGAGTTAAATAAACTTGCATTTTCGTCAGAGACATATACAGGATGCTACCCTCCACAACATAACCTTATCTCCAGATCGAAACTCCAAACCTACAACCTCATTTTGGACAAAATGACCTGGAAAGAATAATTCTATCAAGGATTCCTTTTTCCAAGATATACAGAGGGTGCTCTGTATAGCTTGGTCATTACTGAGACATGGTTAAGGAAGAGTGTTTTGAGTACTGATGTTAACCATTCTGGTTACAACCTTTCGGCAAGACAGATCTTCCAAAGGTTTCTCCCTGCAGGCTGTCACTGAGTCCGAGGAGCTCCTTAAACTTGACACCCAAAAACTTCTGGGTCAGATGGTTTAGACCCTTTCTTCTTTAAGGTTGCTGCCCCTATCATCGCCAAACCTATCTCTGACCTTTTTAACCTGTCTCTCCTCTCCCATTGTTTCGAAGGCAGCCACAGTTCGTTCTTCATTTAAAGGGGGAGATCAAGCTGATTTGAACTGTTATAGGCCTAAACTCAGCAAAAAAATAAATGTATCTTTTTCAGGACCCTGTCTTTTCAAAGATAATTTGTAAAAATCACAGTTATGAAAACTTAGGACACTAAAGATGCCTTTCTACAGACTCTGGAAAAACACCAAAAGAAAGATGCCCAGGGTCCCTGCTCATCTGTGTGAATGTGTCTTAGGCATGCTGCAAGGAGGCATGAGGACTGCAGATGTGGCCAGGGCATTAAATTGCAATGTCCGTATTGTGAGACACCTAAGACCGCGCTACAGGGAGACAGGACGGACAGCTGGTCGTCCTCGAAGTGGCAGACCACGTGTAACAACACCTGCACAGGATCGGTACATCTGAACATCACACCTGCGGGACAGGTACAGGATGGCAACAACAACTGCCCGAATTACACCAGGAACGCACAATCCCTCCATCAGTGCTCAGACTCTCTCCGCAATAGACTGAGAGAGGCTGGACTGAGGGCTTGTAGGCCTGTTGTAAGGCAGGTCGTCACCAGACATCACCGGCAACAACGCCGCCTATGGGCACAAACCCACCGTTGCTGGACCAGACGGGACTGACAAAGTGCTCTTCACTGACGAGTCAAGGTTTTGTCTCACATGGGGTGATGGTTGGATTTGCGTTTATCGTCGAAGGAATGAGCATTACACCGAGGCCTGTACTCTGGAGCAGGATCGATTTGGAGGGGGAGGGTCCGTCATGGTCTGGGGCTGTGTGTCACAGCATTGGACTGAGCTTGTTGTCATTGCAGGCAATCTCAACGCTGTGCGTTACAGGGAAGACATCCTCCTCCCTCATGTGGTACCCTTCCTGCAGGCTCATTATGACATGACCCTCCAGCATAACAATGCCACCAGCCATACTGCTCGTTCTGTGCGTGATTTCCTGCAAGACAGGAATGTCAGTGTCCTGCCATGGCCAGCGACGAGCCCTGATCTCAATCCCATTGAGCACGTCATTCCCCTTAGAAATGTCAGGGAACTTGCAGGTGCCTTGGTGGAAGAGTGGGGTAACATGTCACAGCAAGAACTGGCAAATCTGGTGCAGTCCATGAGGAGGAGATGCACTGCAGTACTTAATGCAGCTGGTGGCCACACCAGATACTGACTGTTACTTTTGATTTTGACCCCTCCTTTCTTCAGGGACACATTATTCCATTTCTGTTAGTCAAATGTCTGTGGAACTTGTTCAGTTTGTCTTAGTTGTTGAATCTTATGTTCATACAAGTATTTACACATGTTACATTTGCTGAAACTAAATGCAGTTGAAATTGAGAGGACGTTTCTTTTTTTGCTGAGTTTATTTCTATTTTGCCCTGCTTATCAAAACTGCTGGACAAACTTGTCAATAATCAACTGACTGGCTTTCTTGATGTCTATAGTATTCTCTCTGGTATGAAATCTGGTTTCTGCTCAGGTTATGGATGTGTCATGTATTATTGTCTCTACCTTCTTGCCCTTTGTGCTGTGTGCTGGTGTCTGTAACCAATAATGTTTGTACCCTGTTTTGTGTTGCTGCCATGTTGTATTGCTACAATGCTGTTTTGTAATGTGTTGCTGCCATACTATGTTGTCTTAGGTCTATCTCATCGTGATGTGTGTTGTGTCCTATATTTTAATCCCAGCCCCCACCCCACAGGAGCCCTTTTGGTAGGCCGTCATTGAAAATAAGAATTTGTTCTTAACTGACTGCCTTTAGTAAAATAAAAAGAAGAGACGAGTCCTGCGACAAGTGTCTGTTTAACGCCTATCCGAGTTAATGGTAAAATACGATCTCTGTAAAGAGGGGTTAAAGAGACATTACACTCTAAAATCTAAATTGAGGATTCACCTTAACATTAGCCTACTTTTGAGGTCTTCAAACAATGTGTTATCCATTTAAAACAGGAACAATGGCCGCCAAGGCCTTCAATCCGTTCTACCTTGACCTGTGTGTAAATGATTAACCCAGGAACAATTCCCTCAAATCATCATGCATCCATTTGACCTTGATGTACATGAAAACATTATAGTATTTACATTCACTGTGTTTTGTTGTTATACTATAGAGCTGTATAGTCCCTCACTCATCACACAAACCAACAACAGTCACACCACTCTGTCCTGCTACTGGACGACCTGCTCCTATAGTAACCTGGGAAGACACAGAAATTCTAGAAAGTTCCACAATGTCACCCATCCCAATGTCACTGTCACCATAACTTCCACACTGGCAGCATTCAGTCTACCTGACAAAGACACCAGGGTTGGCTGTATGGCGTCACCGTTCTCTGGAGGTGTCATCAATAATGTAAACATAGTTATTCCAGCTAGAAATCAAGATTAATTTGCAGGCGAGAAAACGTAGAAATGGTTCTGTACATGCCTACAGTAACAACCAACATGCTGGTGTCATTCTGAAGTACTGTCTCTGTATGTTCTGTGCTAGGTGTACCTGAGGTCACTGATGGTGACAGGATCAATGGTCAGTCATTAATCTAATGACCACAACTAATCTCTGACACTTATCTGTGAATTGTACCATTCTCAACTTGTCATCTTTCACATGTAATCCAACAGGGATCGGTGCAGTGCTGGGTTCACTGTTTCATTGCTGTGGCACTGTGGGTGTGCAAACGGATAAGTCAAAGTTTTACTGTTCAGATGGCAAAGAGAAAATACTGTATTACTTTGACATTGTTTTTGTAAGTTTGACAATCTGTATTTAGCCCAAATCCCACAGCCCATGACAGAGAACAGGAAGAACTATCAACCCTCAACACGATGACCCTGAAATATAGAGGTCTAACAGTAAGACATATATTCTAAATAACAGTATGGTTTCAAGTAAAGTGTTCTTACTGTAGGTAAGAAATAGATTATAAAACACTGAATTGTTTTTCAGCATCACATGTCCCCCTGGAGAATATGTAAATGTAAATACCCACAAAGTAGTACACTATTACAACAGCTGATCTGACTCTGATCAGTATCATTGGTGTGGTCCTGAAAGCCATTAACATCAATCTCCAGTACATTCTAAATGTATTAGTACAACGTTAATGGATCATCCTGGTAGAGTGCTTGAAACAGAGATTGTAAATGTTAGAGTCCCATTCCTCAAGACATGAGATCCACTAACCTGTCTAAAATGTCTCAGCCAGACTACTAATCCATCTTTAGAATATTACAGTATATTCTAATTGTATGACAAAGGTCATATTAAATGCATGGTGACTAGCAAGATACAGTACTACTATTGATGAATGAGGATGAGAGTGTCTGGGAGTCTTGGGAGGATGAACAGTGTGCAGGCCTTCCTGTTCTTTATTAGTGTTCTTTATTAGCCCAGTTCCTACGTTTAGAAGGATGTAGTTATGACAAACATTTCTAATGAGACAGTCAGACAGGTAGATGCACTGTGTTCTAGATACATATATTGAACCTTTTTGAGTTGTCAGAGTCATATTTCTTCCCCAGTCATATGTAAGATGATTTACACCTGCACCAAACATTACATAATGTCACAAATACAGTTTTTTTATTTTCAAATTGCACTTTAGTTTTGAGAGATGAGGTTTGTCAGTGAGGAAATAACATCTATTAGAACACAGCACCACCTACAGTTGACTTTATGACACACCAGGAAGAAGATGGGGAGAATGTACTTCTATTTCATTTAACTTGAATTCATTTAAATATGATAGCACTTGTGTTAATGTGAGGTTTATGCTGTTATTATTACATACTGTACCTATAGTAATACAGATACATGGATGTTTTACCTCCTTTATATCAATACAATGTATGAATGCATTTGAGCCCTTAAAATATAATGGTGATGATAACAATGTTTTGCACTTTGATTGTTTGATATACTGTACCTTGTTCACTAGATTTAAGTGTATCAAGTTTGAGTTCCTGTTTGTATTTATTTTAATCATGGATGTTGCTTGTTGTGTTTGACCCCACTTGATTTGACACTGTTTATAAATCAGGCTACTATTCTCACTTGATCTGTATAATGTTTTATATTGTTTAAGATTCAAAAGCATTCTTTAAATGTATTGTGTTCTCCCCGTTTGATATAAAACTATACGCTGTATTTAAAAAGAATCACCCATTGTCACCTTGTTTTACAGTAAAATCCCCATTTAAAATCAGGGCTACTTTGTTCTAGCTCTGTTTACAGTAACATCACAATCAGGGCTAGGTTGTTATAGCGCTGCACGAGGCTCCATTGGCTGTGTGTGTAATATGTCAGCTCCTATCTGTTTTAAGAAGAGTTCAACTAAAACTGGTAATACACCAGCAGAGTTTACTTTCACTTTAAGGGGAGGGGCTTCCGCCCAAAAGGTCCGTTGGTGGGAAATTCAAAATTCTTCATATGAGAACTCACATTGTCACCATGGCTCCTCTGCTCCACAACTACCTGTTTATTCAGCTAATAGTCCTCCCTAAAGGTGAGTTATATCTGTTTTATACATGATATACTGCATTTGTCAGCTTTTTATTTGAATTGACACAGTATTGCTGACACTGTTGCTTTTCTTTATGAAATGAGGTGCTTTCAAACCTGTTTAACTGTTCAAACCTATTTATTTCAATACTCTGCATTCATTTTTTTATTTATCTTCCACTACACAGATAAACTAAAATATATACAGATAAATTACATTATGAATGTAGTGAAATTCACTGTATAAACTGTATAGTGTAGTGAAATTCACTGTATATACTGTGTAGTGTAGTGAAATTCACTGTATAAACTATGATTTAATCAGTGAACAAAGAGGATTGATCTATAGTCATAGTTCCTTATATTCACTGATGTTCACACATTCTGTAGTTGATGTTACTTTAATAATTCACCACATGAACCCATACTGCTGTCAGTTACTAACCCATACTGCAGTCAGTTACTAACCCATACTGCAGTCAGTTACTAACCCATACTGCAGTCAGTAACTAACCCATACTGTAGTCAGTTACTAACCCATACTGCTGTCAGTTACTAACCCATACTGCTGTCAGTTACTAACCCATACTGCAGTCAGTTACTAACCCATACTGCAGTCAGTTACTAACCCATACTGCTGTCAGTTACTTAACCGTACTGCAGTCAGTTACTAACCCATACTGCAGTCACTTACTAACCCATAATGCTGTCAGTTACTAACCCATACTGCAGTCAGTTACTAACCCCTACTGCAGTCACTTACTAACCCATAATGCTGTCAGTTACTCAGATTTCTTGAAAAAATTATCAATTTTAGAACAAGGCTGTAGCGTAACAAAATGTGAAAAAGTTGAAGGGGTCTGAATACTTTCCTAATGCACAGTATATACTGTAACCCTTTCTATGAATCCCATATGCATGATGCATTATACAGCATTATACATGTACTCATAATGCACTATGACAGGTTAATAATGCGGTATAAGCATAGTTATAGACACAAATAAATACTCAATAAGTCTCATAAAGTCACCAAATGCATTATAAGTATAAACATAATGACTTATAATATACAGCAACATAGTGCTTCTTAACTGCTGGTCACTTTTTCCTCAAGGATCATACAGCATTATAATGACCGTCAGTGTGATGCATTTTTATACATTCTTTGTCAATGAGCAGCACATCATCGTTCTCATGGTGTGTTATAGCATACTTATTAGCCACTATAACAGGGGTACTCAACTACTATTTGAGAAGGTCCAGTCACACAACTTTCCGAGGTGACAAAGGTCCAGATGGATATTGTAATATATCGGCATAGTAACAAACCCCAACCTCACAACCCATGCCACCCCAAACTGTTCAAACTGTTCACAGCCCTCTTGTTGGTGGAGAGAACATTTTGAAGTTTTTAAGCAAATTTCCTGCAATTCTACACATTTTGACATGTCTTATGTGTGTTCATATGATACCTGAGTGATTCAACAAAATGCCGGGCCCTTGGGGGTCGAGGCCCCTGGTTACTTAATCTGGCCATGACAACTACAAGATGTAGATAGCTGGTTGGCCTAACTTACCTATCTAGCTGACTTGGGCTAGTAGTTGATCAACTGGATATTTCTGACAGGTTAGAAATAGCTCTGTCAGGGAATGACATAAGAGGAAACCTGCCTGTGCACTACCATATTTTAAAAGTGTACCTTGTTGATTCTACTATTGCAGCTACCAACAGCAGTAAGTTGAAAGCCTGACTGAGTTCCTAAAAAGATCTTGGGACTCGCGGTCCGTATTAATAGGTGGGGTCCGTATTCTAGGTGTGGCTCTGGACTGCGGTCCGCCAGTTGATTATGGCTTCACTATAAAGTCATCTTTGACTGCTTTATGTAAATTGTTGAAATGCCTCATAATAAAGTGATTGTCGGCTTTCAGTAAAGTGGAACTTTCTGCACATTTCATGATGACATCACACAAAGATGTTTCATTCTGTCTCACTCAACTTTATTCAAACAGTTACATAACATGACACAACGCTACGATACCCATTGCAACACAACGCTACACAAAACAACACTACAATACACTACACTAAACTACGCAACACAAATTGCCTCAGTCATACAATTGGCACTTTGGCCCTCCTGCACATTGTATTAACATAAATAGTCAAAAACAGAAAAAGGCAAAGCCCTGTGCGACAAAATCTATAAATATATATTTAAAAAATATGGCTTTTAGCTGATGCTTTTCTCCAAGTGACCTACATTTTTTTTTAAATATGGGAATCAAACCCACAACACCACCATGCTCTACCAACTATGTGTGTGTGTGTGTGTGAGTGAGAGAAAGAGTTTGTAATGTACTAAGTAGTGTGTAACTGTCTTCATGCAGGGCTCTCTCATCTGGTGAAAACACAGCAGGTTGTCACAGCAACCCTGGGAGAAGATGCAGTATTAACCTGTGAGCTCATGACACCCAAAGACGTGCGGCAAGTAACCTGGCAAAAAGAGACACCAGGGCTGAATGAAAATGTGGCCACTTACAGCAAACGAGGTCCCAATGTCAACCCACCTTTTCAAGGGAAAGTGGAGTTTGTAGATGAGGGACTGCAGAACTGCTCTATCGTCATCAGAGGAGTGTCGAGAGGAGACGAGTGCTGCTACAAGTGTCTGTTTAACACCTATCCAGAAGGACCTATCAGTGGAAGGACCTGCATCCATGTAAATGGTAAAATCTGATAACATAATGTACTGTAAATGATTGACCCAGAACAACTTCTTCAGAACTTCAGGCAGCCATTTCATCAGATCATACATCCAATGTCTTGAAACCATTTATCAAAATGGAATCATTTACTAAATCATGTAAATTGAATCATTGTGGTCTCACTGTGAACTGTGTCTGTTGTCCTATAGAGCTGTATGGACCCTCACTCCTCATCACACAAACCAACAACAGTCACACGACTCTGTCCTGTTCTGCTACTGGACGACCTGTTCCTATAGTAACCTGGGAAGACACAGAAATTCTAGAAAATTCCACAATGGCCAGTGTCACCCATCACAATGGAACTGTCACTGTCACCATAACTTCCACGCTGGCAGCATTCAGATTACCTGACAAAAACACCAGGGTTGGCTGTGTGGTGTCACTGTTCTCTGGAGGTGTCACCAAGAACATATCCATGGTTATTCCAGCTAGAACTCAAGCTTCATTTCCTGGTGAGAAATGGTTCAGTACATGTCTACAGTAACAACCAACATGCTGGTGTCATTCTGAAGTACTGTCTCTGTATGTTCTGTGCTAGGTGTACCTGAGGTCACTGATGGTGACAGGATCAGTGGTAAGTCATTAATCTAATGACCACTACTAATCTCTGACTCTCTTATCTGTGAATTGTACCATTCTCATCTTGTCATCTTTCACAGGTAATTCAACAGTAATTGGTGCAGTGATGGGTTCACTGTGTTGCATTGCTGTGTGCTGTGGAGCTGTGGTACTGTGGTGCAAACTGAGAAATACAATGAGAAGGTAGGTTTTACTGTTCAGATGACAAAGATAAAATACAGTATTAATTTGACATTGATTGTAAAACTTACAAAAACAATCTTTAGCCCAAATCCCACAGTCAATGACAGAGAATTCTCTTCAATTATAATCACTGTCGTGTATATTCCCCCCAAGCAGACACATCGACGGCCCTGAAAGAACTTCATTGGATTCTATGTAAACTGGAAACCACATATCCTGAGGCTGCATTTATTGTAGCCGGGGATTTTAACAAGGCTAATCTGAAAACAAGGCTCCCTAAATTCTATCAGCATATCGGTTGTGCTACCAGGGCGGGCAAAACCCTAGACCACTGTTACTTCCGCAACGCATATAAGGCCCTCCCCTGCCCTCCCTTTGGAAAAGCTGACCACGACTCCATTTTGTTGCTCCCAGCCTATAGACAGAAACTAAAACAGGAAGCTCCCGCCCTCAGGTCTGTTCAACGCTGGTCCGACCAGTCGGATTCCACGCTTCAAGATTGCTTCGATCACGTGGACTGGGATATGTTCCGCATTGCTGTGAACAACAACATTGACGAATACGCTGACTCGGTGTGCGAGTTCATTAACAAGTGCATCGGTGATGTCGTTCCAACAGCATCTATTAAAACATTCCCCAACCAGAAACCGTGGATTGATGGCAGCATTCGCGCGAAACTGAAAGCGTGAACCACTGCTTTTAATCAGGGCGACGTGACCGGAAACATGACCGAATACAAACAGTGTAGCTATTCCCTCCGCAAGGCAATCAAACAAGCTAAGTGTCAATACAGAGACAAAGCGGAGTCGCAATTCAACGGCTCAGACACGAGAGGTATGTGGCAGGGTCTACAGTCAATCACAGACTACAAAAGAAAAATCAGCCCCGTCGCGGATCACGATGCCGTGCTCCCAGACAGACTAAACGACTTTTTTGCTCGCTTTGAGGACAATACAGTGCCACTAACATGGCCCGCTACCAAAACCTGCAGGCTCTCCTTCACTGCAGCCGATGTGAGTAAAACATTTAAACGTGTTAACCCTCGCAAGGCTGCAGGCCCAGACGGCATCCCCGGCCGCGTCCTCAGAGCATGCGCAGACCAGCTGGCTGGTGTGTTTACAGACATATTCAATCAATCCTTATCCCAGTCTGCTGTCCCCACATGCTTCAAGAGGGCCACCATTGTTCCTGTTCCCTAGAAAGCTAAGGTAAATGAGCTAAATGACTACTGCCCTGTAGCACTCACTTCCGTCATCATGAAGTGCTTTGAGAGACTAGTCAAGGACCATATCACCTCCACCCTACCTGACACCCTAGACCCACTCCAACTTGCTTACCGCCCCAATAGGTCCACAGACGACCCAATCGCCATCACACTGCACACTGCCCTAACCCATCTGGACAAGAGGAATACCTATGTAAGAATGCTGTTCATCGACTACAGCTCAGCATTCAACACCATAGTACCCCCCAAACTCGTCATTAAGCTCGAGACCCTGGGTCTCGACCCCGCCCTGTGCAACTGGGTCCTGGACTTCCTGACGGGCCGCCCCCAGGTGGTGAGGGTAGGTAACAACATCTCCACCCCGCTGATCCTCAACACTGGGTCCCCACAAGGGTGCGTTCTCAGCCCTCTCCTGTACTCCCTGTTCACCCACGACTGCGTGGCCATGCACGCATCCAACTCAATCATCAAGTTTGCAGACGACACTACAGTGGTAGGCTTGATTACCAACAACGACGAGACAGCCTACAGGGAGGAGGTGAGGGCCCACGGAGTTTGGTGTCAGTAAAATACCCTCACAGTCAATGTCAACAAAACAAAAGAGATGATCGTGGACTTCAGGAAACAGCAGAGGGAGCAGCCCCCTATCTACATTGACGGGACAGTAATGGAGAGGGTAGAGAGTTTTAAGTTCCTCGGCGTACACATCACGGACAAACTGAAATGGTCCACCCACACAGACAGCGTGGTGAAGAAGGCGCAGCAGCGCCTCTTCAACCTCAGGAGGCTGAAGAAATTTGGCTTGTCACCAAAAACACTCACAAATTTTTACAGATGCACAATCGAGAGCATCCTGTCGGGCTATATCACCGCCTGGTACGGCAGCTGCTCCGCCCATAACCGGAAGGCTCTCCAGAGGGTAGTGAGGTCTGCACAACGCATCACCGGGTGCAAACTACCTGCCCTCCAGGACACCTACACCACCCGATGTCACAGGAAGGCCAAAAAGATCATCAAGGACAACAACCACCCGAGCCACTGCCTGTTCACCCCGCTATCATCCAGAAGGCGAGGTCAGTACAGGTGCATCAAAGCTGGAACCGAGAGACTGAAAAACAGTTTCTATCTCAAGGCCATCAGACTGCTAAACAGCATCACTAACATTGAGTGGCTGCTGCCAACATACTGACTCAACTCAACCCACTTTAATAATGGGAAAATTGATGTAATCAATTTATCACTTGCCACTTTATATTATTTATATTAGATCATGTTTACATAACCTACATTATTCATCTCATATGTATATACTGTACGCCATACCATCTACTGCATCTTACCATCTTGATGTATTAGATGTATCACTAGCCACTTTAAACAATTGCACTTTATATAATGTTTTCATAACCTACATTACTCATCTCATAAGTACATACTGTACTCTATGCCATCCTGATGTAATGTATCACTAGCCACCTTAAACAATGCCGCTTTATATGTTTTCGTACCCTACAATACTCATCTCATATGTACTGTATGCGAAGAAAATGATGTAAAAAGATATATACAAGGGACACGAAAGGACAAAGACGTCTGACTGCTACGCCATCTTGGATTACAGGGTAGCCACTCCTTATCTGATGACTAAGCTACTGTAAACTTTGATATCCTGTGATTGTATTGAAATGTGTACTGAGTCATCTGGTAGAACTGTAGGTAGCCTAGAGTTAGAGAGGCGGACCAGTAACTAGAGTGTTGCTGGTTCGAATCACAGGTCCGTCAGGAAATACAGTATAATGCTACACCACAGTATGATGCTGCACCACACCACATTTCTGACATGCATTTTTCTGGATATTTTTCTTGTTATTCTGTCTCTCACTGTTCAAATAAACCTGCCATTAAAATTATAGACTGATCCTTTCTTTGTCAGTGGGCAAACGTACAAAATCAGCAGGGGATCAAATACTTTTTTCCCCCACTGCATATACTGTACTCCATACCATCTATTACATCTTGCCTACGCCGTTCGGCCATCACTCATTTATATATTTTTATGTACATATTCATATTCATTCCTTTACACTTGTGTGTACAAGGTAGTTGTTATGGAATTGGTAGATTACTTGTTAGATATTACTTCATGGTCGGAACTAGAAGCACAAGCATTTCGCTACACTTGCATTAACATCTGCTAACCATGTGTATGTGACAAATACATTTGATTTGATTTGAGAACAAGAAGATCCATCAACACTCAACCCTCAAAATGATGACCCTGAAATATTTTTATGATTTCAAGTAAACAGTGTTTGTACTTACTGTAGGTAAGAAATAGATTAGAAACACTGAATTGTTTTTCAGCATCATATGTCCTCCCTGGAGAATATGTAACTGTAAATACCCACAAAGCAGTTAGGTCAGTACACTATTACAACAGATTATTTGACTCATCAGTATCATTGATGTTAATGTCTTTCAGGACCACAACAATCTCCAGTACATTCTAAATGTATTAGTACAAACTTATTTGAACATCCTGGTAGTGCTTGAAACAGAGATTGTAAATGTTAGAGTCCAGTTGCAGAAGAGCCCTGTTCCTCAAGAGATGAGATCCTCTAAAATGTCTCAGCCAGACTACTAATCCATCTTTAGAATATTACAGTATATTCTAATTGTATGACAAAGGTCATATTAAATGCATGGTGACTAGCAAGATACAGTACTACTATTGATGAATGAGGATGAGAGTGTCTGGGAGTCTTGGGAGGATGAACAGTGTGCAGGCCTTCCTGTTCTTTATTAGTGTTCTTTATTAGCCCAGTTCCTACGTTTAGAAGGATGTAGTTATGACAAACATTTCTAATGAGACAGTCAGACAGGTAGATGCACTGTGTTCTAGATACATATATTGAACCTTTTTGAGTTGTCAGAGTCATATTTCTTCCCCAGTCATATGTAAGATGATTTACACCTGCACCATACATTACATAATGTCGCTAATAGTGTTTTTCTATTTTGAAATTGCACTTTAGTTTTGAGAGATGAGGTTTGTCAGTGAGGAAATAAAATCTATTAGAACACAGCACCACCTACAGTTGACTTTATGACACACCAGGAAGAAGACGGGAGAATATCCTATTTCATTTAACTTGAATCCATTTAAATATGATAGCACTTGTGTTAATGTGAGGTTTATGCTGTTATTATTACATACTGTACCTATAGTAATACAGATACATGGATGTTTTACCTCCTTTATATCAATACAATGTATGAATGTATTTGAGCCCATAAAATATAATGGTGATGATAACAATGTTTTGCACTTTGATTGTTTGATATACTGTACCTTGTTCACTAGATTTAAGTGTATCAAGTTTGAGTTCCTGTTTGTATTTATTTTAATCATGGATGTTGCTTGTTGTGTTTGACCCCACTTGATTTGACACTGTTTATAAATCAGGCTACTATTCTCACTTGATCTGTATAATGTTTTATATTGTTTAAGATTCAAAAGCATTCTTTAAATGTATTGTGTTCTCCCCGTTTGATATAAAACTATACGCTGTATTTAAAAAGAATCACCCATTGTCACCTTGTTTTACAGTAAAATCCCCATTTAAAATCAGGACTACTTTGTTCTAGCTCTGTTTACAGTAACATCACAATCAGGGCTAGGTTGTTATAGCGCTGCACCAGGCTCACTTGGCTGTGTGTGTAATATGTCAGCTCCTATCTGTTTTAAGAAGAGTTCAACTAAAACTGGTAATACACCAGCAGAGTTTACTTTCACTTTAAGGGGAGGGGCTTCCGCCCAAAAGGTCCATTGGTGGGAAATTCAAAATTCTTCATATGAGAACTCACATTGTCACCATGGCTCCTCTGCTCCACAACTACCTGTTTATTCAGCTAATAGTCCTCCCTAAAGGTGAGTTATATCTGTTTTATACATGATATACTGCATTTGTCTGTTTTTTATTTGAATTGACACAGTATTGCTGACACTGTTGCTTTTCTTTATGAAATGAGGTGCTTTCAAACCTGTTTAACTGTTCAAACCTATTTATTTCAATACTCTGCATTCATTTTTTTATTTATCTTCCACTACACAGATAAACTAAAATATATACAGATAAATTACATTATGAATGTAGTGAAATTCACTGTATAAACTGTATAGTGTAGTGAAATTCACTGTATATACTGTGTAGTGTAGTGAAATTCACTGTATAAACTATGATTTAATCAGTGAACAAAGAGGATTGATCTATAGTCATAGTTCCTTATATTCACTGATGTTCACACATTCTGTAGTTGATGTTACTTTAATAATTCACCACATGAACCCATACTGCTGTCAGTTACTAACCCATACTGCAGTCAGTTACTAACCCATACTGCAGTCAGTTACTAACCCATACTGCAGTCAGTTACTAACCCATACTGCAGTCACTTACTAACCCATAATGCTGTCAGTTACTAACCCATACTGCAGTCAGTTACTAACCCCTACTGCAGTCACTTACTAACCCCTACTGCAGTCACTTACTAACCCATAATGCTGTCAGTTACTCAGATTTCTTGAAAAAATTATTCAATTTTAGAACAAATCAAATCAAATCAAATCAAATTTATTTATATAGCCCTTCGTACATCAGCTGAAATCTCAAAGTGCTGTACAGAAACCCAGCCTAAAACCCCAAACAGCAAGCAATGCATGTGAAAGAAGCACGGTGGCTGGGAAAAACTCCCTAGGAAAAACTCCTGAGAAAGGCCAAAAACCTAGGAAGAAACCTAGAGAGGAACCAGGCAATGAGGGGTGGCCAGTCCTCTTCTGGCTGTGCCGGGTGGATATTATAACAGAACATGGTCAAGATGTTAAAATGTTCGTAAATGACCAGCATGGTCAAATATTAATAATCATAGTAGTTGTCGAGGGTGCAACAAGCACGTCCGGTGAACAGGTCAGGGTTCCGTAGCCGCAGGCAGAACAGTTGAAACTGGAGCAGCAGCATGGCCAGGTGGACTGGGGACAGCAAGGAGTCATCATGCCAGGTAGTCCTGAGGCATGGTCCTAGGGCTCAGGTCCTCCGAGAGAAAGAAAGAAAGAGAGAAAGAGAGAATTAGAGAGAGCATATTTACATTCACACAGGACACCGGATAAGACAAGAGAATACTCCAGATGTAACAGACTGACCCTAGCCCCCCGACACATAAACTACTGCAGCATAAATACTGGAGGCTGAGACAGGAGGGATCAGAAGACACTGTGGCCCCATCCGATGATACCCCCGGACAGGGCCAAACAGGCAGGATATAACCCCACCCACTATGCCAAAGCACAGCCCCCACACCACTAGAGGGATATCTACAACCACCAACTTACCGTCAACTTACCGTACAAGGCTGTAGCGTAACAAAATGTGAAAAAGTTGAAGGGGTCTGAATACTTTCCTAATGCACAGTATATACTGTAACACTTTCTATGAATCCCATATGCATGATGCATTATACAGCATTATACATGTACTCATAATGCACTATGACAGGTTAATAATGCGGTATAAGCATAGTTATAGACACAAATAAATACTCAATAAGTCTCATAAAGTCACCTAATGCATTATAAGTATAAACATAATGACTTATAATATACAGCAACATAGTGCTTCTTAACTGCTGGTCACTTTTTCCTCAAGGATCATACAGCATTATAATGACCGTCAGTGTGATGCATTTTTATACATTTTTTGTCAATGAGCAGCACATCATCTTTCTCATGGTGTGTTATAGCATACTTATTAGCCACTATAACAGGGGTACTCAACTACTATTTGAGAAGGTCCAGTCACACAGCTTTCCGAGGTGACAAAGGTCCAGATGGATATTGTAATATATCGGCATAGTAACAAACCCCAACCTCACAACCCATGCCACCCCAAACTGTTCAAACTGTTCACAGCCCTCTTGTTGGTGGAGAGAACATTTTGCAGTTTTTAAGCTAATTTTCTGCAATTCTACACATTTTGACATGTCTTATGTGTGTTCATATGATACTGTACCTGAGTGATTCAACAAAATGTCGGGCCCTTGGGGGTCGAGGCCCCTGGTTACTTAATCTGACCATAACAACTACAAGATGTAGATAGCTGGTTGGCCTAACTTACCTATCTAGCTGACTTGGGCTAGTAGTTGATCAACTGGATATTTCTGACAGGTTAGAAATAGCTCTGTCAGGGAATGACATAAGAGGAAACCTGCCCGTGCACTACCATATTTTAAAAGTGTACCTTGTTGATTCTACTATTGCAGCTACCAACAGCAGTAAGTTGAAAGCCTGACTGAGTTCCTAAAAAGATCTTGGGACTCGCGGTCCGTATTAATAGGTGGGGTCCGTATTCTAGGTGTGGCTCTGGACTGCGGTCCGCCAGTTGATTATGGCTTCACTATAAAGTCATCTTTGACTGCTTTATGTAAATTGTTGAAATGCCTCATAATAAAGTGATTGTCGGCTTTCAGTAAAGTGGAACTTTCTGCACATTTCATGATGACATCACACAAAGATGTTTCATTCTGTCTCACTCAACTTTATTCAAACAGTTACATAACATGACACAACGCTACGATACCCATTGCAACACAACGCTACACAAAACAACACTACAATACACTACACTACGCAACACAAATTGCCTCAAAGTCATACAATTGGCACTTTGGCCCTCCTGCACATTGTATTAACATAAATAATCAAAAACAGAAAAAGGCAAAGCCCTGTGCGACAAAATCTATAAATATATATTTTAAAAATATGGCTTTTAGCTGATGCTTTTCTCCAAGCGACCTACATTTTTTTATAGTATTGGAATCAAACCCACAACACACCATGCTCTACCAACTGAGTGTGTGTGTGTGTGTGTGTGTTTGTTAGAGGTTTACCGATTATGATTTTTCAACCCCGATACCGATAAATCGGCCGATTATTATTTTGTTGTAATAATGACAATTGCAACAATACTGAATGAACACTTATTTTAACTTAATATAATACATCAATAAAATCTATTTAGCCTCAAATAAATAATGAAACATGTTCAATTTGGTTTAAATAATGCAAAAACAAAGTGTTGGAGAAGAAAGTAAAAGTGCAATATGTGCCATGTAAGAAAGCTAACGTTTAAGTGCCTTGCTCAGAACATGGGAACATATGAAAGCTGGTGGTTCCTTTTAACATGAGTCTTCAATATTCCCAGGTAAGAAGTTTTAGGTTGTAGTTATTATAGGACTATTTCTCTCTATACGATTTGTATTTCATATACCTTTGACTATTGGATGTTCTTATAAGCACTTTAGTATTGCCAGTGTAACAGTATAGCTTCCGTCCCTCTCCTCGCTCCTACCTGGGCTCAAACCAGGAACACATCGACAACAGCCACCCTCGAAGCAGTGTTACCCATGCAGAGCAAGGGAAAGAACTACTCCAAGTCTCAGAGCGAGTGACGTTTGAAACGCTATTAGCGCGCACCCGGCTAACTAGCTAGCCATTTCACATCGGTTACACCAGCCTAATCTTGGGAGTTGATAGGCTTGAAGGGGTGGGTATAATTTGTGGAACGTTCCAACAGGAATCTGTTCCAAAAAACGTAAAGTAAAAGGTTGCCAACCAACAACGCATTCAAAGTAGCAACGCATACAAACCTAGCTAACTAGCTGCCGAATAGGCATCAACTCACCACGTAGCTTATTCTTAATGTTTGTCCATAGGCAAACAGACATGTGAGGAGAGACATTTTTCAGAATAAACGTGATGAGTGAAAAACGCAATGAAATAGACCGCTCCCTACCCGGTATCTTATTCTGCCGCTATACAACTTTGTATGCGTTGTTTTTTGGAAACCTTGTTATTTACGAAGTTTTTGGAATAGATTCCTGTTGGAACGTTCCACAAATTATACCCACCCAGGTTGAAGTCATAAACAGCGCAATGCTTGAAGCACAGCGAAGGGCTGTTTGAATGAATGCTTACGAGCCTGCTGCTCTCTACCACCGCTCAGTCAGACTGCTCTATCAAATCATAGAATTAATTATAATATAATAAACACACAGAAATACGAGCCTTAGGTCATTAATATGGTCGAATCCGGAAACTATCATCTCGAAAACAAAAGTTTTTTTCTTTCAGTGACATACGGAACCGTTCCGTATTTTATCTAATGGGTGGCTAAGTCTAAATATTCCTGTTAGGCATTGATGTTTATGGTTAGGTACATTGGTGCAACGACAGTACTTTTTTCACAAATGCGCTTGTTAAATCAACACCCGTTTGTCGAAGTAGGCTGTGATTCAATGAAAATTAACAGGCACCGCATCGATTATATGCAACGCAGGACACGTTAGATAAACTAGTAATATCATCAACCATGTGTAGTTAACTAGTGATTATGTTAAGATTGATAGTTTTTTATAAGTCTAATGCTAGCTAGCAACTTACCTTTGCTTCTTGCTGTCCTCGCGTAACAGGTAGTCAGCCTGTTAATCCTTGTGGAGTGCAATGTAAGGCAGGTGGTTAGAGCGTTGGTCTGGTAACCGAAGGTTGCAAAAACGAATCCCCCCTGAACAAGGCAGTTAACCCCCGTTTCTAGGCCGTCATTGTAAATAAGAATGTGTTCTTAATCTGACTTGCCTAGTTAAATAAAGGTGTAAAAAAACCCAATTATAAATAAATAATCGGCAAATCGGTGGCCAAAAATACCGATTACCGATTGTTATGAAAACTTGAACTCGGCACTAATTAATCGGCCATTCCGATGAATCGGTCGACCTCTAGTGTGTGTGTGTGTGTGAGAGAGAAAGAGTTTGTAATGTACTAAATAGTGTGTAACTGTCTTCATGCAGGGCTCTCTTATCTGGTGAGAACACAGCAGGTTGTCACAGCAACCCTGGGAGAAGATGCAGTATTAACCTGTGAGCTCATGACACCCAAAGACGTGCGGCAAGTCACCTGGCAGAAAGTGACAACTGAGGCGAATGAAAATGTGGCCACTTACAGCAAACGAGGTCCCAATGTCAACCTACGTTTTAAGGGGAAAGTGGAGTTTGTAGATGAGGGACTGCAGAACTGCTCTATTGTCATCAGAGGAGTGTCGAGAGGAGACGAGTGCTGCTACAAGTGTCTGTTTAACACCTATCCAGAAGGACCTATCAGTGGAAGGACCTGCATCCATGTAAATGGTAAAATCTGATAACATAATGTACTGTAAATGATTGACCCAGAACAACTTCTTCAGAACTTCAGGCAGCCATTTCATCAGATCATACATCCAATGTCTTGAAACCATTTATCAAAATGGAATCATTTACTAAATCATGTAAATGTATTCATTGTGGTCTCACTGTGAACTGTGTCTGTTGATGTTCTATAGAGCTGTATGGACCCTCACTCCTCATCACACAAACCAACAACAGTCACACCACTCTGTCCTGTTCTGCTACTGGACAACCTACTCCTATAGTGACCTGGGAAGACACAGAAATTAAAGAAAATTCCACAATGGCCAATGTCACCCATCACAATGGAACTGTCACTGTCACCATAACTTCCACGCTGGCAGCATTGAGTCTACCTGACAAAAACACCAGGGTTGGCTGTGTGGTGTCACTGTTCTCTGGAGGTGTCACCAAGAACGTATCCATGGTTATTCCAGCTAGAAATCAATCTTCATTTCCTGGTGAGAAATGGTTCAGTACATGCCTACAGTAACAACCAACATGCTGGTGTCATTCTGAAGTACTGTCTCTGTATGTTCTGTGCTAGGTGTACCTGAGGTCACTGATGGTGACAGGATCAGTGGTAAGTCATTAATCTAATGACCACTACTAATCTCTGACACTCTTATCTGTGAATTGTACCATTCTCATCTTGTCATCTTTCACAGTTAAGCCAACAGGAATTGGTGCAGTAATGGGTTCATTGTGTTTCATTGCTGTGTGCTGTGGAGCTGCTGTGGTACTGTGGTGCAAACTGAGAAATACAGTGAGAAGGTAGGTTTTACTGTTCAGATGACAAAAATAAAATACAGTATTCATTTGACATTGATTGTCAAACTTACAAAAAACATCTTTAGCCCAAATCCCTCAGCCAATGACAGGAAGTCAGAAGAACAGGAAGAACTATCAACAGTCAACACTCAACCCTCAACATGATGGCTGAAATCTAGAAGTCTAATCTAACAGTAAGACACATTGTAATTAACAGTAGGGTTTATGGTTTCTAGTAAACCGTGTTTGTACTTACTGTAGGTTTTTCAGCATCATATGTCCTCCCTGGAGAATATGTAACTGTAAATACCCACAAAGCAGTTATATCAGTACACTATTACAACAGATGATTTGACTCTTATCAGCATCATTGATGTTAATGTATTTCAGGACCACAACAATCTCCAGTCCATTCTAAATGTATTAGTACAACCTTATTTGAACATCCTGGTAGAGTGCTAGTCATGGTGACTGAATACATGCAAATGAGTTGCATTTGTTGCATTGCTGCATTGTTGTTCCAGTATGTTATTTGTATTTTGTATTTATTAGGGAACCCCATTAGCTGCTACTCTTCCTGGGGTCCAAACATATGAAAGTACTTACATTATATTTAAAACAAAAGATAATACAGTACATCATATAACATTATTACACCACTACATATCTACAATACATGTTTAATACCACCATGCAACAATATCACAATGTATGCATGTGTCTGTACCTTTGTGTGTCTCTTCACACTCCCCGTTGTTCCATAAGGTGTAATTATCCATCCAGATTGTCAGACCCTGGTGGCTTGTCACTGTTGATAGACAACAATACTTTTTTTACCTCTTCCAAACTGACTTTACGGAATTCAAAAGTACAATTCTTGTCTTTCATAATTTGGTCAGATATACTTGGATGTGTAGTATCAGTATTTGCTGCTGGCATGTCACACCTAAGTTTGCTTATCTTGCCAATGAAAAAGTCATTAAAGTAGTTGGCAATATCAGCTGGTTTTGGGATGAATGAGCCATCTGATTCAATGAATGATGGAGCTGAGTTTGCCTTTTTTCCCAATATTTCATTTAAGGTGCTCCAAAGCTTTTTACTATGATTCTTTATATCATTTATTTTTGTTTCATAGTGTAGTTTTATTTTGTTTAGTCGGGATTTCTTAATTTGCAATACGTTTGCCAATCAGTTGGGCTGCCATACCTTTTGCCTCATCCCTCTCACCCATACCATTTTTAAATTCCTCAGCAATCCACAGGGATTTAACAGTTTTTACAGTCATTTACTTAACTATAATCATCCTTCTGAAAATCAGACTTTTTAAATCTAGACTATGGCAAGTCTGAGACTATTTTAAACCATGTCTGAGAAAAGCCATTTCAGTTAGTTCAGTTTAAAAGTGCAATTTATTCTAGGACTAGGCTTAATCTGTGTCCATAGAGTTTACTAGATGAATGAAGTGATGAATCATTCAGACCAGCCTTACTGAACTTTCGTAATTACATTTATGCAGTGAGAAGTTCTTCAGGGATGTGTAATGTCAGAATTCAACATAGCAATAGACTGGGTCATAACTTAAGGTCTAATATCTGAAGATAATTCATCGCTAGACCCTGGTTTTACCATGACTAACAGATTTCCTCTTCTTCTCCTCTTCTTCATCTTTAATGTTGACATTCAGCTCCAGTGTTTATAGCATCCACAGGTACACCTCCAATTATGCCAATTAGCCTATCAGAAGCTTCTAAAGCCATGACATCATTTTCTGGAATTTTCCAAGCTGTTTAAAGACACAGTCAATTTAATGTATGTAAACTTCTGACCCACTGGAATTGTGATACAGTGAATTATAAGGGAAATAATCTGTCTGTAAACAATTGTTGAAAAATGTACTTGTGTCATGCACAAAATAGATGTCCTAACCGACTTGCCAAAACTATAGTTTGTTTACAAGAAATGTGTGGAGTGGTTGAAAAACGAGTTTTAATGACTCCAACCTAAGTGTATGTAAACTTCCGACTTCAACTGTACATATACATTTAAATTAGTTTGAATGACATAAATTAAACCAAAACATATTTTCTGTATAGATAACCCATAGGTTGAGCAGCACAAACAAATCTAGAATATTTATTTTTCATGAGCAGATCAATCAAGTTCAATGCAGTTATCCAAATACATTCATCACCAATGACTAAAATAACAAATCAAGTTTTAGAAGACAATTTAATAAACATGTGGTCTTTTCAAAGTATGTATATCATTAAGCAAAAGTTTCTGAGGGAGAGATTTAAATGTACACCATTGTTACCTGGCGGAAAATGGGGGAGGGTTTATGATTTGTTAAATTAAATTCATGGGAGGGTCATGTAATTTGTAATCAATTAAATGTCTCATTGCTCAGGGTTTGAGAATTAGTTGCATATTATAGTATCTCATGATGCCCCTCATCCCTGATTCTCTGCTTGGTCCGCAATATCAAGCTAAGTTCTGAACAAACAGAGTAGAAACGCAGATGGACAACTAGTAAAAGCACAAACCAGCTTTATTAAACCCACTGGATGCTTCAGCTGCAAATACAACATACAAGTCACATAAGCATATATTTATACCTTCCAACTAGGTGGAGTCACCACTCACAACTTCCAAGATAAACAATCAGTCTCTGTTCCTCTTACTTATTACATTGTCATGGCCCTGCCTGAGTCCAGAGCAGCGTGAGCGGAGAGGTGTGTGAGATAGGACTGTGGTTAGTGTCGTTGGGGTGGGCCCCTGCCGCCCTCCTCCCAGAGGTTTCTTCTCTCTTCAACTGTTGTCCTCATCTCGATGTTGAGTTCCACCTCTCTCCTTGCCCTAGTTACATAGAAACTAACTTATCAGGAACTGAGACTAGCCTGTTGTTCTTAACCTCCATCCTTAGAAATATTAATACACAGCAAGAACAAAACGTGTCTGGACAGACACCTTCTGTACTCGCCTCACAGTAACTTTCCTATACAAAGTTCAATAAAGTAGTTAGAATCCAACATGATCCATAGCCTATACTATAGGCAGAGGCTATACCAAGACCATGCACGGAGAAGCACAGTGCAAAGTTATATTTCTAAGAAAATGGACTTCCTTCCCTAGTTTTTGCGCTGCTGGGATGGTGTATATAAAACTAGGATAAACTGCAATGGATAGGCGTTCCCAATCCAGGCTGCATAACATCCGGCCGTGATTGATAGTCCCATAGGGTGGCACACAATTAGCCCAGCGTTGTCCGGGTTTGGCCGGGGTAGGTCGTCATTTTAAATAAGAATTTGTTCTTAAGTGCCTTGGTCAAGGGCACGTCGACAGATTTTTCACTTTTGTTTTCACTGGCCCAACGCTCTAACCGCTAGGCTACCTGCCACTCTTACATAGATGTGCAGGGCTCAATCATGTTGATGGCTCAATGATGTTGATGGCTCTCGATTGCATGAATCTGTAACAACAACAGTGTATTAGCTAATGTGGCCATTACATCTAGCGCATGCTAGCTAACTCACTTATATAGCAATACCATACATTGCCTCTAGAGCATGCTAGCTAACTCACTTATACAGCAGTAACATACATTACACCTAGAGCATGCTAGCTAACTCACTTATACAGCAATAACATACATTACATCTAGAGCATGCTAGCTAACTCACTTATACAGCAATAACATACATTACACCTAGAGCATGCTAGTTTACTCACTAATAGAGCAATAACATACATTACACCTAGAGCATGCTAGTTTACTCACTAATAGAGCAATAACACACATTACACCTAGAGCATGCTAGCTGACTCACTTATACAGCAATAACATACATTACAAATAGAGCATGCTAGCTGACTCACTTATACAGCAATAACATACATTACACCTAGAGCATGCTCGCTAACTCATTTATAGAGCAATAACATATTACCTTTATAGCATTTAAAAAATAATAATTTTACATTTTAAAAAAGCATGCTAGCTAACTCACTTATAGAGCAATAACATATTACATGTATCATGCTAGCTAACTCACTTATAGAGCAATAACATATTACATGTATCATGCTAGCTAACTCACTTATACAGCAATAACATACATTACAAAGAGAGCATGCTAGCTAACTCACTTATACAGTGATACCATACATTGCCTCTATAGCATGCTATTTAACTGACTTGCCTAGTTAAATAAAACAAATAAAAATGTAAGCATGAGCCCCGGCCTGCCCTGTTCTTGCTGAGGTAAACCCTTTGTGCTACCTACCAATAACTGTGCTGTGTACGGTGGCACTTTCTTAAAACTGCATTGTTGGTTATGGGCTTGTAAGTAAGCATTTCACTGTAATGTCTACACCTGTTGTATTCAGCAGATTTGACAAATAACATTTGATTTGATTTCAGGAGGTGTGAGGCTGTAAAAAATTAAAATAATCTGTGGCGCGGACTAGGCCGACTGATGTCCTGTTCAGTTTGAGAGGGAGAACCTGAAGACGAGGACAACTAGAGCTACGACTATAATTGATTTGAATTAAAGCAATATGTTTCATTGCATATAATGAAACTATTTCTTTGGAGTTATTGACCTCACAATAAGCCATATTAGAGTAATTTCCATAACTTACATTACTATGAAGCGGGAGCTGTGGAGATGGACAGAGCACGGGTCCTGAAAGTAGACTAATTCCACAAGGTCTAATTCATTTAAACGGTCTTCAAATGAAAATGACTTTAGGCTACTAACAATGAGCGCTTTGTGTTGGAGAATATTTCTTCCTATTTAAGAAAAAAAGAGGTAGGCCTGTACCTGTTTGACAGATGAAATTATAGTAAACTATCCATATATTTTGTCAGCAAATTCCTTCAATCACCATTAGGGTTGAATATTTTCCTGGTATTTTACAAATGTCCCATCCAGAGAATAAATCACTTTTCTTTCGGGTAACCCGGTACTTCCCACGAAACCAGACATGTCATTCAAAAGCATATACATTTCTGAATTTGATTAGAGCTTTGTGCCATTATCCAATGCATAGCCTATAAAATACAGTGCATTCGGAAAGTATAAAGACCCCTTGAATTTGTCCACATTTTCTTATTTTACAGCCTTATTCTAAAATGGGTTAAATCGTTTTTTTTCTTCACTCTCATCAATCTAGACACAATACCCCATAATGACAAAGCAAAAAAGGTTTTAAGAATAAATAAATAAATCAATTTACATAAATATTCAGACCCTTTACTCAGTACATTGTTGAAGCATCTTTGGCAGCGATTACAGCCTTGAGTCTTCTTGGGTATGACACTACAAGCTTGGTACGCCTGTATTTCGGGAGTTTCTCCCATTCTTCTCTGCAGATCCTCTCAAGCTCTGTCAGGTTTGATGGGAAGCGTTGCTGCACAGCTATTTTCAAGTCTTTCCAGAGATGTTCGATCGGGTTCAAGACCGGCTCTTGCTGGGCCACTGAGGAACATTCAGAGACTTGTCCTGAAATCACTCCTGTGTTGTCTTGGCTGTGTGCTTAGGGTTGTTGTCCTGTTGGAAGGTGAACCTTCGCCCCCAGTCTGAGATCCTGAGCACTCTGGAGCAGATTTACATCAAGGATCTCTCTGTACTCTCTCTGTGCTCCGTTCATCTTTCCTTCAATCCTGACTAGTCTCTCAGTCCCTGCCGTTGAAAAACATCCCCCACAGCATGATGCCGCCACCACCATGCTTCATCATAGGGAGGTGCCAGATTTCCTCCAGACGTGAAGCTTGGCATTCAGGCCAAAGAGTTCAATCTTGGTTTCATCAGACAAGAGAATATTGTTTCTCATGGTCTGAGAGTCTTTAGGTGCCTTTTGGCAAACTCCAAGCAGGCTGTTATGTGCCTTTGTCTTTGGAGGTGTAGCTTCTGTGATTTGTGGAGTTCTGCTGAGATGGTTGTCCTTCTGGGAGATTCTCCCATCTCCACAGAGGAACTCTGGAGCTCTGTCAGAGTGACCATTGGGTTCTTGGTCACCACCGAGACCTAGGCCCTTCTCCCCTGATTGCTTAGTTTGGCAGGATGGCCAGCTCTAGGAAGAGACGTGGTGGTCCCAAACTTCTTCCATTTAAATATGATGGCGGCTACTGTGTTCTTGGGGACCTTCAATGCTGCAGACATGTTTTGGTACCCTTTCCCAGATCTGTACCTCAACACAATCCTGTCTCTGAGCTCTATGGACAATTCCTTCGACCTCATGGCTTGGTTTTTGCTCTGACATGCACGGTCAACTGTGGGACCTTATATAGTGTCTTTCCAAATCATGCCCAATCAATTGAATTTAGCACAGGTGGACTACAATCAAGTTGTAAAAACATCTCAAGGATTATCAATGGAAACAGGATGTACATGAGCTCAATTTCGAGTCTCACAGCAAATATTCTGAATACTTATGTAAATAAGATATCTGTTGTTAATTTGTAAGAAATGTGCAAAAATTTCTAAAAACCTGTTGTTTTTTCTTTGTCATTATGGGGTATTGCGTGTAGATTGATAAAGAAAATGTTTTATTTAATCAATTTTAGAATAAAGTTGTAACATAACAAAATGTGGAAAAAGGGAAGTGGTCTGAAAACTTTCCGACATTTGTTGACGTCAGATACTTCAGTTGTAACTGGTTCTGTTAAACAACATTTTTACTGTTGATAGTAAACTTTAGCACGGTTCCAAACTTAGACTATGCTAAAGCCATTGTACACGAGAGGGCGTGCAAAACAACTTTTTTAGCATGGTAGTCCTGCGGTTAAAAGTGTCTGTGTTCTTTTGCCAATCTTAATCTTTTATTTTTATTGGCCAGTCTGAGATATGGCTTTTTCTTTGCAACTCTGCCTAGAAGGCCAGCATCCCGGAGTAGCCTCCTCACTGTTGATGTTGAGACTGGTGTTTTGCAGGTACTATTTAATGAATTGCCAGTTGAGGACTTGTGAGGCATCTGTTTCTCAAACTAGACACTCTAATGTACTTGTCCTCTTGCTCAGTTATGCACCAGGGCCTACCACTCTTTCTATTTTGGTTAGAGCCAGTTTGCACTGTTCTCTGAAGGGAGTAGTACACCGTTTTGTACGACATCTTCAGTTTCTTGGCAATTTCTCGCATGGAATAGCCTTAATTTCTCAGAACAAGAATAGACTGACGAGTTTCAGAAGAAAGTTATTTGTTTCCGTCCATTTTGAGCATGCAATCGAACCCACAAATGTTGATGCTCCAGATACTCAACTAGTCTAATGAAGGCCAGTTTTATTGCTTCTTTAATCAGGACAACAGTTTTCAGCTGTGCTAACATAATTGCAAAAGGGTTTTCTAATGATCAATTAGCCTTTTACAATGATAAACTTGGATTAGCTAACACAATGTGCCATTGGAACACAGGAGTGATGGTTGCTGATAATGGGCCTCTGTACGCCTATGTAGATATTCCCTTAAAAATCTGCCTTTTCCAGCTGTAATAGTCATTTACAACATTAATAATGTCTACACTGTATTTCTGATAAATTTTATGTTATTTAAATGGGCAAAAAAATTGCTTTTCTTTCGATAACAAGGACATTTTTAAGTGACCTTTTGAACGATAGTGTATGTGTGCCACAATTATTGACACCCCTTCATTCAATACCTTGTGCAACCTTCCTTTGCCAAGATAACAGCTCTAAGTCTTCTCCTATAATAGGTAATGAGGTTGGAGAACAGATGGCAAGGGATCTGAGACCATTCCTCCATACAGAATCTGTCCAGATCCTTCAGATTCCGAGGCCCACACTTGTGGATTCTCCTCATCAGCTCATCCCACAGGTTTTCTATGGGGTTCAGGTCAGGTGACTGGGATGGCCATGACAAAACCTTGATTCTTTGGTCAGTGAACCATTTTTTGTGTTGATTTTGCTTTGGATCATTGTCCTCATTGTCCTGCTGGAAGACCCAACCACGGCCCATTTAAGCTTCCTAGCAGATGCAGTCCGGTTTAGATTTAATATCTGCTGGTACTTGATGGAGTCCATGATACCATGTATCCTAACAAGTGGTTCAGGGCCTTTGGAAGAAAAACAGCCCCGCAACAAAGATCCACCACCATACTTCACAGTGGGGATGAGTTACTTTTCTGCATGGCTATCTTTCTGTCTACACCAAACCGACCTCTGGTGTTTGTTTCCAAAAAGCTCTATTTTGGTCTCATCTGACCATAGAACCCGGTCCCATTGAACGTTCCAGTAACGTTTGGCAAACTGTAGGCGCTTCAGTTTGTTGTTTGATGACAGCAAAGGCGTTTTTATGGCAACCCACCCAAACAAATTGTGGTTATGTAGGTCGCGTCTGATTGTAGTTTTGGAGACTTTCTGACCCCAAGACCCAACTAACGTCTGCAATTTTCCAGCTGTGATCCTTGGAGATTTTTTGGCCACTCGAACCATCCTCCTCACTGTGCGTGGGGTCAATATAGACACACGTCCTCTTCCAGGCCCATTGTTAACATCTCCGGTAACTTTAAACTTCTTAGTTATTGCCCTGATAGTGGAAATGGGCATTTTCAACCATTGAGCTATTTTCTTATAGCCATTTCCTGACTTGTGCAGCTCAACAACCTTTTATCGCACATCATCACTGTATTCTGTGGTCTTTGCCATAGTGATGGATGACTATGGGAACTTGGCCTGTGTGTCACCATATATTTATACCCCAGTGAAACAGGAAGTCATGGCTTACCACTTAAGTGTTCCTAATCACTCAGGTGAACTTAAGAACATAAAATATGAATGGGAATATACTTCAGTTAGATTTTACTCATAATAATTTCTAGGGGTGCCAATAATTGTGGCACACATGTTTTGAAGAAAAACATTTATTTCACATGTATTTTTTTCAATCATTTTACTTTAATTAAAGGTTAGATTTTGGTGATTATTTTTAATGAAACACCAAGAGGATAAACAGCAAAGACATTTTTTTCACAGCCCGTTTTGCTCATATTTACCAAGGGTCACAATTTTAGTGGAGGGACCTGTATGTTCACCCCTACCCTTATCCACGGTGTTCTGCGAATCCACAACCTTCTGGCTACTTTGCCATGTAACGCTTACAAAATGATGAACAGTTTCTAAAACTGCATATCTAAGGCTCTGGTCCGTTCTAGGAGTGAGGGTAAACAGGCATGTTCTCTGCAATCCACTTTATATTTAAATTATTATTTTGGGTATAGGGGAGGGTAGCTTGTTTTGTTTTTTTCAAGTGTTCAGGGAGGGTCGGGTAAAAATATATTTAACTGAAGGGAGGGCCATCCATTTCCATTTCAGAGAGATATGATTTTCTCCAGGTATCCCTTATTATAAATACCTTACAGACCCTTAGTAGTCAAAAAATATGTATCCACCCAAACAAAAGGTGAAAACTGATCCTCACACCATCTCTATCTGATACATGTTGTGTCTACTAACTCATTCCCACAGAAAACTGATCATCACATCATCTCTATCTGATACATGTTGTGTCTACTAACTCATTCCCACAGAAAACTGATCATCACACCATCTCTATCTGATACATGTTGTGTCTACTAACTCATTCCCACAGAAAACTGCAGAGGGAAGCAGTACCACACAGTCAACCATCAGACTCCGTTGGTTCAACAAGAGAAACCGCAGAGGGTATTCAACCCTAAGGACAAATCCAAGGTCATCTCAATATCTTTACAGTAGAAGCTAACAAAACACACCAAAACTGACAAGGTGCACACTGATTAGTAAAGAGAGGCTAACATTCTATAATTCTCCCTTTCCTCTACACAGTTCACACAGTGAGAAACAATAGGATCCAATTCACTGTTACCACTTACTTTATGACATGAGAATTAAGTGATGGACTTTAATCTTAGCTGGTCTGAGAGAACTGATGAAGCTTCTCTCCTGTATGTATACGTTGGTGTTTCTTTAAGCTGCTGTGTTGAGAGAAATTTTTCCCACAGTCAGAGCAGGAGTAAGGCTTCTCTCCTGTATGTATACGCTGGTGACATGTTAAGGTATATAATTGGGTGAAACAATTCCCACAGTCAGAGCAGAAGTGAGGCTTTTCTCCTGCATGTAAACATTGGTGTTTTTTTAAGTTGCTCTGTTGAGAGAAACTCTTCCCACATTCAGCACAGGAGTAAGGCTTTTCTCCTGTGTGCGTTCTCTGGTGAACTGTTACCTCAGATGATGTTTTGAAGCATTTTCCACAGTCAGAGCAGAAGTAAGGCTTCTCTCCTGTGTGTGTTCTCTGGTGAACTGTTAGCTCAGATGATGTTGTGAAGCATTTTCCACAGTCAGAGCAGAAGTAAGGCTTTTCTCCTGTGTGTATACGTTGGTGTTTCTTTAAGCTGCTGTATTGGGAGAAATTTTGACCACAGTCGGTGCAGGAGTAAGGCTTCTCTCCTGTATGTATTCGCTTGTGACTATTTAACTTATCCAATTGGGAAAAACTCTTTTCACAGTCTGAGCAGGAGTAAGGCTTTTCTCCTGTATGTGAACGTTGGTGTCTTTTTAAGTTACTCTGTTGAGAGAAACTCTTCCCACAGTCAGAGCAGGAGTAAGGCTTTTCTCCTGTATGTATACGTTCATGTTTGATTAAGGTATCCAATAGGGAGAAATTCTTCCCACAGTCAGAGCAGAAGTAAGGATTCTCTCCTGTGTGTGTTCTCCGGTGAACTGTTAGCTCATATGATGTTGTGAAGCATTTTCCACAGTCAGAGCAAGAGTAAGGCTTCTCTCCTGTGTGTATATGTTGGTGGTTTTTTAAGTTTCTCCGTTGAGAGAATCTGCACCCACAGTCAGAGCAGGAGTAAGGCTTCTCTCCAGTGTGCACGCTCTGATGAACTGTCAGAGCCCCTGATGTTCTAAAGCTCTTCCCACAGTCAGAACAGGAGTAAGGCTTCTCTCCCGTATGAATACGCTGGTGTGTTTGTAAGCTTCCCAGTTGAGAGAAACTCTTCCCACAGTCAGAGCAGGAGTAAGGCTTCTCTCCTGTGTGCATACGCTGGTGAGATTTTAAGGTATTAAATTGGGCGAAACAATTCCCACAGTCAGAGCAGAAGTAAGACTTTTCTCCTGTATGTATTAGCTGGTGCCTATTTAACTTATCCAATCGGGAGAAACTCTTTTCACAGTCGGAGCAGGAGTAAGGCTTCTCTCCTGTGTGCACTCTCTGATGAACTGTCAGAGCCCTTGATGTTGTGAAAGTCTTTCCACAGTCAGAGCAGGAGAAAGACTTCAATCCCATGTGCCATGTCTGATGAACTGTCAGAGCCCTTGATGTTGTGAAACTCTTCCCACAGTCAGTGCAGGAATACAGACTCTCTCCTGTGTGTATTTTTAGGTGTATTTTTAGCTTCGATAGAATTGGGAAAATCTCCTCACAATGTGGGCAGTGGTGAGACCTCTTAGCTCTGTGATCTTCCTGCTGCTTTCTGGATGTAGAGAATGTCTCAACGTCACCTGTGTGAACAGCATCAGGAGAAAAAAAGTCAAGTTTTTGTGACATACGCAGAATTGGCAAAACATTACGAACACCTGCTCATTCCATGACATAGACTGACCAGGTGCAAGCTTTGATCCCTTATTGATATCACTTGTTAAATCCGCTTTAAATCAGTGTAGATGAAGGGGAGGAGACAGGTTAAATAAGGATTTTTAAGCCTTGATACAGGTGAGACATGGATTGTGTATGTGTGCTATTCAGAGGGTGAATGGGCAAGACAAAAGATTTAAGTGCCTTTGAATGGGGTATGGTAGTATGTGCCAGGCGCACCGGTTTGTGTCAAGACCTCCAATGCTGCTGGGTTGACGCTGAACAGTTTAACTTATGTATCAAGAATGGTCCACCACCCAAAGGACATCCAACCAACTTAACACAACTGTGGGAAGCATTTGAGTCAACATGGGCCAGCCTCCCTGTGCAATGCTTTCGACACCTTGTAGTGTCCATTATGGCTGTCCCCAACAACAACAAAAATATGTGGTTGACAAAGAGTAGTCTGTTCTTTCAACTTATCGATTGGTCAAAAATGTTGAAACATGTATTTCTCCAGTGCATTCGGAAATTATTCAGACCCCTAGACTTTTTCCACATTTTGTTAAGTTACAGCCTTATTCTAAAATGGATTACATTGTTTGTTATTTCTCATCAATCTACACATATTACCCTATAATGACAAAGCAAAACTGTTTTTTAGAAATGTATAAATAATAAAAAACAGAAATATCACATTTACATAAGTATTCAGACTAGGGATGCACGATATATCGGTGAACATATCGGAATCTGTCGATACTTGCTAAAAATGCCAACATCGGTAGGCCTGATGTCTAGTTTAACGCCAATGTTAAAAACCAATGTCAAAGCTACCGTGCAAACCTACGTAATGACACCACGTCAAATGAAGCTACACCTAGCCTTCCCTGTAGCTCAGTTGGTAGAGCATGGTGTTTGCAACGCCAGGGTTGTGTGTTCGATTCCCACGGGGGCCAGTACGAAAAAAAAAAAAACATGTATGAAATTAAATGTATGCATTCACTACTGTAAGTCGCTCTGGATAAGAACGTCTGCTAAATGACTAAAATGTAAAAACAAATGTAAAAATGTACATGTGCGACATCGCATTCCTAACCTAGCCCACACAATGTCTGTGGATCGAGCGGTCGAGCAGTCATTTGAAAGAGTAAGACAATTTCAGTGAGACAACTCAAAGGCGAAATCCAAGCTAAGATAATGGAATTCATTGCCTTGACAATCAACCGTTCTCTGTCGTGGGTGATGTTGGCTTTCACCTACCGGTCGAGCACTACTGTTGCACTACCGGAGTTACACAGTAATAGAGTCACTGCTTCTCGACATACATACTATGGAATGCTGTTTGGGTCTTTGCGTGTCAAAAAAGATACAGTAGCGCTGTACAAAAAAGTCTGCAAACACCGGCCGCGAAAGATGTGTTTATTACTGCGTTGGTGATAAAGCATAATTTGTTCGACCGCAACTTCTGGGGTAGCTTGGTACCGAGTTAGCGCCAATACAACCAGCCTGAAAACAATGACCAGTAGAAACTGCAGTCATTTTCATTAATCTTAACAATGATTTAGGAATCCTTGTGAGTAAGTATTAGCTAGGTTATCACTTGTGGCTCGCCTATTAAATTGAACTTCAGTTCATGAAAATAAATAGCTAGCCAGCTACTTAACCCTGTTGCCCAAAGCTAACGTTATAAGCAGCCAGTTAGCTTCATCTGGCTAGTGAGACTCGACCGGACTGGGTTATGTGTTGTGAATAAGGATTAGGCACAATAGTGGAATTTGCGGTTTGCCTACAAAATAAAATGTCATTGACAGTGATGCAAATTAATACAAATAGTAGAATTATGCCAAACCTTTATTTTGAAGGCTAACCGCAAAATCCACTATTGTGGCTAATCCTTATTGTGGCTAACTACACATAGATGGGTCCGACCACCATTAATCAAATAAGAACAGTCTTATAAATTAGGGTTATTTTAGATGACACCTAGCTATATAGTTAGCTAGCTAACTTTAGCTACTAAAACAAATGTCGTTTTGCTATGTTTTGGGGGAAGAACATTGTTTGCATCCATGAGCTAGCTGGCTTTTTTTTCCTCTTCTGACCAGCACTGTACCTGCGCGAGACAACTTTACCAGCATCATAGCATAGCAATGAATCGTTGTGACATATGAAATACGAGTGATAGCGTAATCAATGTGTAATAACTACGTAAAAAATATATGAATGCGTAAAATTATTGTGACGTGCAGTCATATTCAGGTCCTGATTGGTCAACAAGCTTATTTGACACGTCAAATAGTGTTATTTGACATGTATCTTTTTTGACACGCAAAGACCCAAACGGCGTTTCATAGAAATCCTGGTTGAGAATGAAACAACTGAACAACGAAACAGCAAGTAAGTAAAATAAATAGGTTTTGATTATGTTTTACTGGTAATGGGGATATACTTAAATGCCAACAAAATAACTTTTTGGCCAGTGTGTGTGTGTGTGTGTAACCTTTATTTAACTAGGCAAGTCAGTTAAGAACAAATTCTTATTTACAATGACTGCCCAGACGACACCAGGCCAATTGTGTGCAGCCGGATGTGATACAGCCTGGATTCAAACCAGGGGATGTTGTTAAGACTCTTGCACTGAGATGCAGTGCCTTAGACCGCTGCGTCCGTGTGTGTGTGTTAACTATTTAACTGTACTAGAATGTTTAAAAGGCCACAAAAAATGTAAATATTGGTTATCGGTATCTTTTTTATGGGCAAGGAAAATATATGATAACAGTATCGGCCAAAAATGTCATATCGGTGCATCACTAATTCAGACGCTTAACTCAGTACTTTGTTGAAGCACCTTTGACAGCTATTACAGCCTCGAGTCTTCTTCGGTATGACGCTACAAGCTTGGTACACCTGTATTTGGGGAGTTTCTCCCATTCTTCTCTGCAGATCCTCCCAAGCTCTGTCAGGTTGGACAGCTATTTTCAGGTCTCTCCAGAGATGTTCGATCGGGTTGAAATCCGTGCTCTGTCTGGGCAACTCAAGGACATTGAGAGACTTGTCCTGAAGCCACTCCTGTGTTGTCTTAACTGTATGCTTAGGGTCGTTGTCCTGTTGGAAGGTGAACCTTCACCCCAGTCTGAGGTCCTGAGCAGGTTTTCACCAAGGAGCTCTCTGTTCTTTACTCTGTTTGTCTTTCCATCGATCCTGACTAGTCTCCCAGTCCATGGTACAGAAAACAGCCCTACAGCATGATGCTGCCACCACCATGCTTCACCGTAAGGATGGTGCCAGGTTTCCTCCAGATGTGACGCTTGGCATTCAGGCCAAAGACTTCAATATTGGTAACATCAGACCAGAGAATCTTGTTTCGCATGGTCTGAGAGTCTTTAGGTGCCTTTCGGCCAACTCCAAGACGGATTTCATGCCTTTAACTGAGGAGAGGCTTTGGTTTTTGCTCTGACATACACTGTTAACTGTGGGACCTTGCATAGACATGTGCCTACTCAATTGAATTTACCACAGGTGGACTCCAATCAAGTTGTAGAAACATATCAAGAATGATCAACGGAAACAATGTATCTGAGCTCAATTTCGAGTCTCATATCAAAGGGTCTGAATAGTTATGTAAATAAGGTATTTCTGTTTTTAAATTAGCATAAATGTCTTAACCTGTTTTCGCTTTGTCCTTGTGGGTTATTGTGTATAGACTGATGAGGCTTTTTATTTATTTATTTAATCAATTTTAGAATAAGGCTGTAATGTAACAAAATGTGTAAAAAGTCAAGGGGTCTGAATACTTTCCGAATGCACTGACACATCTGTTGTGTTTTAATCAAATCAACCATATGCACTGAGCGTTTCTGATGGTTTAAGTGCACTGTTTGATGAAATAATTAAGACACACAAATGACTAGAGGGAGTCCAACCACAAGTGATTTGATCGTGCCTGGCTGGGCTCAGACTTTTTATTTATTTTTATAAACAGTGAGTGACTGTGACTAGCACCCATTGTCTCACTCTCCTCCCTGCTGCACCGACCACCACAGAACATCAACAGTGTTTATCGCGCTGTCCGTGTTGCTGAAGCTGCAACATAATTACACCCATTTCTGACAGAAAATTTCTGTTACCGAAATCCCTCATTTGTTTAGGAAAAGCATTCCCTATTCCCTCAATCCTTACTCTATTTATGAGAGATATGTATGCATCGCATGCACATGACCAATAGGGCCTAACCTATAGCATATCATAATCACATAAACAAACTCAGAACATCATAACAGCAAAATTGATGAGGAGGACGTTGTCATGACGTTGCCCTCTTTGGACACAGCGAGCACCATCCCCCTACCTCTGCACCATCCCCCTCTCTCTCTCTCTCTCCTACACCCAGGCTGCTGTGGTCAGAGAGGTCATAAATTCCTGGAGGAGATTCTTACTCATGGCCAGACAGTATAGAGAGAGAGTGAGTTTCATAGAGAGAACAAATGAATTTCTTCCACAGCACAGAACGTGAGAACTGAACAATATTCATGTTCTGGAGAATGTATACACGGTCGGGGAAGAATCCAGCTACAAACTGGTCCGTTTGGTACAATTTTGTGAAACTCATGAGAGACAATACAGCCCCATTACCATAACCCTGTTTATACAAGAGTCTCAGTTATGAGGCTTACATCTAATTGTTGTATAAAATGAATGAGTAAAGATTAAACTATTTGTTAAATGATGTAATGTGATTTTAGACTGTTTAATGAAGGAAACTCCAATTCCCTTTGGAGTTGAACTAAATCAGAGGACCGCCCCCTGAGCACAGGCAGGACCCGGCGTCATGGGACAGCCCTTTTCTATGTTCCGAATAAAACCCCCACCTGGGTTTTCCCATTTCAGACTAGCTTACCTCGACACCCACGAGAGGGCTAAGGTTGTAGACCAGTACCTCATCACAGAGGGCTAAGGTTTGAGTAGAGACCATGCATTTCTCAACTATACCACGTGGTTAAACTCTTTGACTATATAACCGACAGAATAAGAACAAATCTTTGATACTAATTACTAGTCTGCAGCTAGGAATTCGGTATCATTGAACGCGAAGACCGACAACCGCCGAAACATCTATTCTATAACAACTTTGCTGAATGTTACTCTGCACTATCCATTCTAACTACGGCAGAGAGAGAGAGGGTGGACAAACTCTCCAACAGAAACAAACTTTCCAACAGAGATCAGGACGACACACTGAGCGTAAATATATATATTGATTGCAATTATTCCCGAATGAGTGATTAGCATTTCAATTGTTATAATTATCGACTTTGTAGTGTCTTATCTGTCGACCCCCACTTCCCTTTTGCCCACCAAGCCGCGATACCGGTTTATCCCGCTAGGGAAACTCCACTATAATTTCCTTGTAACTATATCTACTGTTTGTTTATGCATTTCTGTGATTACTTAGTTAGTAAATAAATAATTTAAGACAATTGATGTATGGATGACTCATAGTGAAGACTGGGTTCGTGCAGATAACCAACAATTTACGACGTTTGGAGTGAGACTAACGTGAGGTAAAGAATAATCCATTAATTCGAAGACTAATTGATCAGATATTAAAATAATATCAAAATAATAATATATACAGTTACATGATTAATTACTTTAATCGCGTAATAATAATTCCAGAGAGTTATTTGATAAAAATAAGTCTTCAGTTTTAATGATGCCAAAGACACGACAAAGTGACAAACTCGAAACTGGAGAATGTTTACTGGTTGCTCAGGAGGTAAAGGGGAAGTCAGATGTATGGAATACATGTGACTAGTTGTGGAAAAAACTGGAGATCAAGACAAATGAGGTAAGGAGCAAACACTGTCGGCATATTATGCGAGCCAAACAGGTGCTGTTGGATTACAATATCCTTTTTCTGACCGTTTGCAGCAATGTAAACAACACAAAATAAATTATAAGCGGATCGGAGAGTCTGTTGTAAAAAAATTAAATGTTATGCCTTTATTACAGCAAAGCCTAAAAACAGTCACATTCGTGAAAGCAATTTCCGAAATGGAACGGTTTATTTATTGTTTACGCTAATTATTCAAGTGTTGATTTTTTTATTTATTTTAAAACTCAATATTAAAATGTTTTGAACTCTCAGTGTACAGTTGAAGTCGGAAGTTCACATACAATTAGGTTGGAGTCATTAAAACTCGTTTTTCAACCACTCCACAAATTTCTTGTAAACAAACTATAGTTTTGGAAAGTCGGTTAGGACATCCACTTTGTGCGTGACACAAGTCATTTTTCTAACAATTGTTTACAGACAGATTATTTCACTTATAATTCACTGTATCACAATTCCAGTGGGTCAGAAGTTTACATACATTAAGTTGACTGTGCCTTTAAACAGCTTGGAAAATTTCAGAAAATTATGTCATGACTTTAGAAGCTTCTGGTAGGCTAATTGACATAATTTGAGTCAATTGGAGGTGTACCTGTGGATGTATTTCAAGGCCTACCTGCAAACTCAGTGCCTCTTTGCTTGACATCATGGGAAAATCAAAAGAAATCAGCCAAGACCTTAGAAAAAAAATTGTAGACCTCCACAAGTCTGGATCATCCTTGGGAGCAATTTCCAAACGCCTGAAGGTACCATGTTCATCTGTTAATACAATAGTACACAAGTATAAACACCAGGGGACCACGCAGCCGTCATACTGCTCAGGAAGGAACGCGTTCTGTCTCCTAGAGATGAACGTACTTTGGTGCGAAAATAACAAATCAATCCTAGAACAACAGCAAAGGACCTTGTGAGGATGCTGGAGGAAACAGGTACAAAAGTATCTATATCCACAGTAAAACGAGTCCTATATTGACATAACCTGAAAGGCCGCTCAGTAAGGAAGAAGCCACTGCTCCAAAACCGCCATAAAAAAGCCAGACTATTGTTTGCAATTACACATGGGGATAAAGATCGTACTTTTTGGAAAAATGTCCTCTGGTCTGATAAAACAAAAATGGAACTGTTTGGCCATAATGACCATCGTTATGTTTGGAGGAAAATGGGGGAGGCTTGCAAGCCGAAGAACATCATCCCAACCGTGAAGCACGGGGGTGGCAGCATCATGTTGTGGGGGTAATTTGCTGCAGGAGGGACTCGTGCACTTCACAAAATAGATGGCATCATGAGGATGGAAAATTATGTGCATATATTGAAGCAACATCTCAAGACATCAGTCAGGAAGTTAAAGCTTGGTCGCAAATGGGTCTTCCAAATGGACAATGACCCCAAGCATACTTCCAAAGTTGTGGCAAAATGGCTTAAGGACAACAAAGTCAAGGTATTGGAGTGGCCATCACAAAGCCCTGACCTCAATCCTATAGAAAATGTGTGGGCAGAACTGAAAAAGCATGTGCGAGCAAGGCCTACAAACCTGACTCAGTTACACCAGCTCTGTCAGGAGGAATGGGCCAAAATTCACCCTACTTATTGTGGGAAGCTTGTGGAAGGCTGACCCAAGTTAAACAATGTAAAGGCAATGCTACCAAATACTAATTGAGTGTATGTAAACTTCTGACCCACTGGGAATGTGATGAAATAAATAAAATCTGAAATAAATAATTCGCTCTACTATTATTCTGACATTTCACATTCTTAAAATAAAGTGGTGATCCTAACTGACCTAAGACAGGGAATTCTTACTAGGATTAAATGTCAGGAATTGTGAAAAACGGAGTTTATATGTATTTGGCTAAGGTGTATGTAAACTTCCAACTTCAACTGTACATATCAATCAAATGTATTTTAAGAAGCCCTTTTTACATCAGCAGTTGTCACAAAGTGCTTTACAGGAACCCAGCCTAAGACCCCAAAGAGCAAGCAATGCAGATATAGAAACACGGTGGCTAAGAAAAACTCCCTAGAATGGAGGAACCTAGGAAAAAACCTTGCGAGGAAAAAGGCTCCAAGGGTGACCTTATACAAATATTAACATTTTTTTAAATCAAATAAATAGTTTCAACGATATTGAACAACCATCCCGTGGCATTTTCCAAATACCCTGGTATACAGTATACCACCCAAGCCTAGTAACTACAGACTCATTTCATACAACTTCAAAACACTGTCAGTTTGTCTTCTTCACTTCTTTAGTCTACTCTCTGATCACTCCAGATAGACCAGTTGTTCAGGGATGTGTGATGTTGAATTACAGAATTCAACCTAGCAACAGATTGGGTCATAACTTGTGGAGGTCTAACTTATGAAGATAACTTATAGACAGAACCTGCTCTTACCATGACTAACAGATTTCCCAATCTTCTCCTCCTCTTCTTCATCTTTAATGTTGACATTCAGCTCCAGTGTTTGACTGCAGTCTTCCAGCTTCACTGATGTCATCTCTGGATGCTGCAGTGCAAACTTGTCTCCACTGTCACAATCAGGACCCAGTGACTGTAGGTTTGGACTCAGTGTGGAAGGAGAGAGGCAGGCTGGGTTTGTCCTCACTGTTGATGTTACCGGCCTCAGACAATCTGAGTCGGCCTGTAGTAATAAAGAGAAACGGACACAAAAGGTTATTGACTTGACAGTTCTTGCGCTTTCTCTATTCTCTAAAAATACATTAGATTTATTCTCTTGGCTTCTAACTTGAAATATCCTTATTCATATTAACATATTATAATTGGGTGTATGCAAATGTACTGAGGGAGAAAGGGGAGTGCAGATAGTTTACATTCTCAGAACATGTTATGGTTAAATCTCATGTATCCTATGGAGAGGAGAAAGAAGGGCAACGGTCTGGTTTCAGTCACTGATAAGGTTGTATAGCCGTGGATTAGGGAGGAGTGAGGAATGTGGGCCGAGGTCAGGTCAGATGAAGGAACACTCCTATGACATACACACATAGGAGGCAGGGCCATGACTACACCAATGAGAAGAACAACTTAAGTTCCTGCCTAGCAACAGAGATGTATTGTCTGTCTAGATGGGGAAGGAGTTTGTGTAAACATGTCTGTCTTATGTAGCTGTTTGACCCAGTGAGTGAATACATTTGGTTGGAGCTTTGACTAGTTGTCTGTTAGGTTCTAAATAAACAGATTAAAAGACTAACATTTCTTATTCACTTATCTAATTTCAATAGATCAGGCAGCTAAACATTGACAACAAAACTTTTATTCATTTACATTAGACAAAGTTCACACTTTAAATGACAAAGTAAGTGCATGTAACCTATAGTAGATTTTAAAATGAATATAAATGCATAACTGACTCAAAAGACATTTAGAACAAGGTTGCAGTTTGTTTTAGGCAGCACTATGTACTATTTTACTGAATAACCTTGTTTTCACTGTATATTTTCACTCTCAAAAACCAAATCGTCAGTGGTGGAAAAATAACTCAAGTTTCATACTTGAGTAAAAGTAAATGCTATACATCAAATTCCTTATATTAAAGCAACAATGTGTAACTTTTTGGGCAACCCGACCAAATGCACAATTGTGAGTAATAGATCTTTCAGTCTCATTGAAAGCAAGTCTAAGAACCGGTAGATACGTTCTTTGTGCGCCATTCCTGTGCTTTCCATTCTTAAGTTTAGTTTTGGAGTCTTTTACTTTCGGTCTTGTACTGTACACCAGCGTCAAACAACTGACTATACATTATTTTTGGTTATGGAAAATATATTTCACAGCGGTTTAGATGGTACAATGATTCTCCACACAAAGACTGCTTGTTTTGCCACAAACTGAAATTAGATGAACTATTCACATTTTTGCAACCAGGAAAAGGAGGGATTTCTTCATAGCGCAACTCTAAGCAAACCAGATGGCATGATTTTCCTTTTTTATTTTTTTTATTTACGGAAAGCCGGGGGCACACTCCAACACTCAGGTTTCATTGAAAAATGCATTTGTGTTTAGTGAGTGTTTATGGTGTTTAATGGGTCTGCCAGATCAGAGGCAGTAGGGATGACAATGCGTGAATTGGACGATATTGCTGTTTAGCAGTATGGGGGCCACGAAAAAAACATCAACAAAGGCAGCACAAAAACACCCAAATTCGTCCTTTTAGAAACTGCATAGTATAGTGATCCAGGTCTTTAGATGTTGTACGCATGAAATTGTGTCATTCCGAACTTTATCCGCAACTTCATATTCCATTTTGTTTTGCAACTCGAGCAATAACTCTGTCCATTTTAGATGTAATAAAGGAAACACTTTGAATAAATGAGGGATACAAAGTATATTGAAAGCATGAAGTGCTTCCACACAGGAAGTTCCAGACACTTGTAGAATCTATGCCAAGGCGCATTGAAGCTGTTCTGGCATCACATCTGGAGGAAACCTGGCACCATCCCTACGGTGAAGCATGGTGGTGGCAGCATCATGCTGTGGGCATATTTTTCAGCAGCAGGGACTGGGGGACTAGTCAGGATCAAGGAAAAGATTAACGATGCAAAGTACAGAGAGATCCTTGATGAAAACCTGTTCCAGAGCGCTCTGGACCTCAGATTAGGGAGAAGGTTCTCATTCCAACAGGACAACGACCCTAAGCACACAGCCAACACAACGCAGGAGTGGCTTCGGGGCAAGTCTCAATGTCCTTGAGTGGCCAAAGCAGAGCCCAGATTTGAACCCGATCGAACATCTCTGGAGAGGCCTGAAAACAGCTGTGCAGTGCTCTCCATCCAACCTGACAATGCATGAGAGGATCTGCAGAGAACAATGGGAGAAATCCCCAAATACAGGTGTGCCAAGCTTGTAGCGTCATACCCAAGAAGACTCGAGGCTGTAATCGTTGCCAAAGGTGCTTCAACAAAGTACTGAGTACAGGGTCTGAATATTTATGTAAATAAGGTATCTGTTTTTTGTTTGTTTTTAAATAAATTGGCTAAAATAAAAAATAAACTGTTTTTGCTTTGTCATTATGGGGTATTGTGTGTAGATTGCATTTTTTTCCTCATAAATTTCATCCATTTTAGAATACAGATGTAACGTGATAAAATGTGGAAAAAGTCAAGGGGTCTGAATACTTTCCGAATGCACTGTAGTACGCTAATGTTACCTAGCTGGCCTGGCGCATTGTTGCCCATGAAAGCCTAGTGAGCAAGCATTTTAGCCAGGTAGCCTAGGACAACAAAAACTTAAAGCGTGTTCTATATGACAGAGTTATAGACCATTTAAGCAACATGAAAGAGGAGGATAGCATTGACGTTTCTCTACAAGTAGGGTGAGTCAACATGTGTTTTCTACTTGCACACACACACACACATAAATCAGTGCCATGGACAGCCACATCATAGTTAGCTGACGTTGATTGGACTAAAATGTAATTGGTATCTTTTACCAAAAAGACTAAGCATAAATGATTAGATGTTGAAGTTGAAATGGTGCTGGAATAGTGGAGGCAGCTCCTGTGTTCTTTGTGACTTGCTCTAACTCTCCATGGTTCTACATCAATAGCTGTTTAGTAGTCGGAAAATGTCGGAAACATTACCTTGCTTGACCATGCTGTAGGTTTGTTACATGCAATATGTTTTGTAGACTTCACTGGACAGATGTTGCTCTCCGGTTCTGTTATTAAAAATGTGTGGTTGAATTTATTCTGCCACTGAGTCTTATTGTCTAGGCCTGAGGCCTATATATCACAGTGGCAAGGCATATAACAGGTTATAGCGCAAACAATGCAATCATTACATAGGTTATAATATGTTTTGGGCTTCCACAGTGATTTTACTAATAACATGTATTTCTATTCTGATTTCAGATTATCAAGCCTTACAAAATAATGGTGACAGAACATCCTACATTTTTCTCAATAATCATTAGAACGTTGTGTAAATGGCAGTTATTTAGGAGAAAAACACAGATTTTCGTCTAAGATACAAATTTTCACAGGTGTTTTTCTTGACTGACTACAATTTGATTGATGTGGTGTTTTTACTGTGTTATATCATGGAACACAGACAGAGTTGGCGCCGCCATTTTACATGCTCGTGAGACTTTTTTTTAAACAAAAAAACAATAACATCTCAATTAAATTGATTCTTTATTAAATTACCTTGAAATAACGTACAGAACATTCAAAAAGACAAACCCCAAATCTTCTAGCTATGTGACATGTAAAATATTTGTTCGCGTTCTTCTCTCACTCGGTTTTTGACACAAAAACAACACATAACAACCTTTGTTACGGATTTGTTACCTAGCATGTTATGACATGTTCTTTCGATATTAGAAAGTGCAAACGTGCAAAGACATACCTGTAGTAATACATACAAAGGTTATCGTCTTGACAGCACAGTTCTAACGCTTTTGTTATTCTGAAGAATGGTCCACGCCTACCCGGAACTTCTTCTTCTTCTCCTCCTCTGGAATTGAACGTTGGTTGGCATCGAAAATGTTGCATCACCGCCCCCAACTGGATTATAATATAAACCCGTTATACTTTGTCTTACAAAATGGAAAAAACATAAAATAAATGTTCTATACCCCCTAAAAATACCCTTCCAACTAACTCTACACTCATTTAAAACCCACTACCCCATTCCACTACTGTGATCCTATCTGCCCCTGCACCTTGCCAATGGCCTCGGAGGGCGGGACACCACCCATCAACACACCCTGTACTCTTCTGGAATCAAATCAAATCAGATCTCGTATAGCCAAATACTTCTCTGCTGCTGCCATCACAACATCTATATTCTGTGATTTACGTTCCATCTCTGCAGTACAGTTGATAATCATTACTATGAACGCTAAGAAGTCAACCTTACTGAAGCATATGACTTGCTGGCCTATCCCTCTGTGCTGGCACAGATCCTCTCAGGATCCCTCCCCCTTGACCCATCCTCCTCTAATTTCTTCACTGCTTCAGCATACCACACCCCCCTGCACTACTCTAACCACACCCCCCTGCACTACTCTAACCACACCCCCCAGCACTACTCTGACCACACCGCCCTGCACTACTCTGACCACACCCCCCTGCACTACTCTAACCACACCCCCCTGCACTACTCTGACCACACCCCCCTGCACTACTCTGACCACACCCCCCTGCACTACTCTGACCACATCCCCCTGCACTACTCTAACCACACCCCCCTGCACTACTCTGACCACACCCCCCTGCACTACTCTGACCACATCCCCCTGCACTACTCTAACCACACCCCCCTGCACTACTCTAACCACACCCCCCTGCACTACTCTGACCACACCCCCCTGCACTACTCTAACCACACCCCCCTGCACTACTCTAACCACACCCCCCTGCACTACTCTGACCACACCCCCTGCACTACTCTAACTGCACTGCACTACTCTGACCACACCCCCTGCACTACTCTGACCACACCCCCCTGCACTACTCTAACTACACCCCTTGCTCTACTCTGACCACACCCCCTGCACTACTCTAACCACACCCCCTGCACTACACTGACCACACCCCCTGCACTACACTAACCACACCCCCTGCACTACTCTGACCACACCCGCTGCACTACTCTGACCACACCCCCTGCACTACTCTAACCACACCCCCTGCACTACACTGACCACACCCCCTGCACTACACTAACCACACCCCTTACACTACTCTGACCACACCCCCTGCAGTACTCTAACCACACCCCCCTATACTACTCTAACCACACTCCCCTGCACTACTCTGACCACACCCCCTGCAGTACTCTAACCACACTCCCATGCACTACTCTAACCACACCCCCATGCACTACTCTGACCACACCCCCTGCACTACTCTAACCACACCCCCCTGCACTACTCTGACCACACCCCCCTGCACTGTTCTGACCACACCCCCTGCACTACTCTGACCACAGCCCGTGCACTACTCTGACCACACCCCCTGCACTACTCTAACCACACCCCCTGCACTACTCTAACCACACCCCCTGCACTACTCTAACCACACCCCTTGCACTACTCTGACCACACCCCCTGCAGTACTCTAACCACACCCCCCTGCACTACTCTAACCACACTCCCCTGCACTACTCTGACCAAATTAACCTCAACCTGCCTCTCTCCCACCAGACACTTCTGATCCCCAGCCCCATGGGCACCCGTACAATTAAAACACAGTACTTCTTCCCCCGATACTACTAAACTATACAATTATGCCCAATCATGCCCCTTCTGCACACTTATCACACCTCTTATCATTCATCATATGTATCTACCACAACCTACTGTGTTTTTTTGGTATTTTATTAAAGAGAGATAATACATAGTGTTAAATGGTCTATCTCCACATTCTTTATTGTTATCATGTTTTTTTTAAGTAGTTGTATTACAGTTAACTTTGATGACCACTATGTAAAAAAAATTATTGCTGTAAAAATGTCTGGTAGACTTTTTTAGAGATGTCTGCACTAATAGATCTCTACTCCATTGTCATCAACATGACCATAATATGCCAGCTACACCATTGGAAAACAGTGGTTTACTGTATATTACAGTGAATTTTTTGTTATTTTATTTCACATTAATTTGGGGCTGTGTTATGCACTATATACACTTTATGTAGTTGTATGATTAATATTTGATGTTTACGACAGTATGACAATCATAATGAAATTATAATTAAACATTGTAATTTAAGTGTACTTTTTTAATCAACCCCAGTTGTTACGCGGAGTGGAACAGGGGAACCCAAGAGTAGGCTAAGACCAGGAAACTGGGATGAAGGAACCAAGGTATTTATTGAAACCCAGGGGGAAGATGGAGTGCAGGCCAGGGGAAGCTCAGGTGGGTTGCAGGGAACGAGGAGCGGAGGCTAAGGCTGGAGCGAGAGGGGTTGGGACAGGGTAAGCAGGTCCGGAGGGGAATCCAAGGGACTAGTAGAGAGGGGAGTCCAGGACAGAGTAGCAGGATGACGAGACGTGGAACCGCAGACATGGACCAGAGTCAGAGCGGGCAGAACTGTAGCGGAGAGGAAAACAGCGTCAGGCAAGGAAAACAGGCACAACAGGATCTAACAGTAACGAATGGCTAAAAGCGTAGACTGACTGAGCAGAGATTACGAGAGAGCGAGAGAGAGAGAGAAGGTACTGGGGGAAAAAAGCATGATCAATATTTCAAATAAATTATCAACACAGTAATAAGTTTGGTAAATGGCTAGAAAAACGAATTCATAATAAAATATCCAATCTAGAGGTATAACTACATTGTTCCTTTTGATGGTGGTAAATTGTTATTATTAGTATTATTAACATAATATTAAATAATTCCACCTTTCCAAATGATTGCCTACTCCTCTACGTATAACACCAGAATTGACATCCACTGGAGAAATAATAAACAGTACATAAATGACTGAATATGTGAAGGATATTTTCTTTTGAGTATTGGCGAAGTGCGACACTTTCTGAAAATGGTATTTCCGGAACACCTTCCAGAATCATCCAAATCAAATCAAATCAAATTTATTTATATAGCCCTTCGTATATCAGCTGAAATCTCAAAGTGCTGTACAGAAACCCAGCCTAAAACCCCAAACAGCAAGCAATGCATGTGAAAGAAGCACGGTGGCTAGGAAAAACTCCCTAGGAAAAACTCCCTAGAAAGGCCAAAAACCTAGGAAGAAACCTAGAGAGGAACCAGGCTATGAGGGGTGGCCAGTCCTCTTCTGGCTGTGCCGGGTGGATATTATAACAGAACATGGTCAAGATGTTAAAATGTTCATAAATGACCAGCATGGTCAAATAATAATAATCAGAGTAGTTGTCGAGGGTACAACAAGCACGTCCGGTGAACAGGTCAGGGTTCCGTAGCCGCAGGCAGAACAGTTGAAACTGGAGCAGCAGCATGGCCAGGTGGACTGGGGACAGCAAGGAGTCATCATGCCAGGTAGTCCCGAGGCATGGTCCTAGGGCTCAGGTCCTCCGAGAGAAAGAAAGAAAGAGAGAATTAGAGAGAGCATATTTAAATTCACACAGGACACCGGATAAGACAAGAGAATTCTCCAGATGTAACAGACTGACCCTAGCCCCCCGACACATAAACTACTGCAGCATAAATACTGGAGGCTGAGACAGGAGGGATCAGAAGACACTGTGGCCCCATCCGATGATACCCCCGGACAGGGCCATTGTTTTAACCCCTAACATGATACCATTTTAAACACTATAAACTAAAAAAGCAATAAATATTAAACACAGGATGAAAGACTCTTCTTAAAACACTAATTGTTCTGAGATCATTGAAATAGTCCAGGTAATCCAGTTTCTCTCATTGCCAAGGTCAACCTGGGGGCCAACATCCATTAATCTGAAGTTAAACCTGCCTCTGGACAGGTTTAATTGAAGCCTTCACTTAGATCCAGTGGTGACCCGTGACTATAGGACCCAGGCCTTCAGAGGGACCAAACATCTTCCAATACTTTGTAATATAACAGAAAACATAGCATCACTTAACGCGTCCGACATTATAAATTCTGTTGTCGGGCCATTCTAGTTCTAGTGAAGGAGGGGCAATGCTTTTTGATGACATTATGAATGAATCAAACAGGCCTGGCCTCGCTTCGGGCTGCCGCACACACAGACAGAACCGGATGGACACAACATGACACACAGCATAACATAATGTTATCTTTACACAGCTGATGGTAGCCAGCACCACTATCACAAAATCACCAATAGAGACAACGACAGTGTCACGTCAAAGGAGAAAGGCTCCTGGTGTTGAAAGGACAGCGAGCGTAATACCTGTGCACTCCATGGCGCTGAAGGAGAGACAGTTTAGGTCAAACACATAGCCAGGAGACAGCAGTCACACACAGCATCAAATAATGTTACAGAATAAGCAGCCTATTCACTCCAGTAGGCCCATGAAGTCATTACAATACAAAAAGCACAACCATTTAATTTCCAAAATGAATTGAACAAACCAGCTATTACTTCCCATTGCCAATATATTTTATCATTTCATCCCACTAACCAGTGATCTACAGTTTAAATGCAACAATGTTTTACAGTCATTGTAAGTGAGGACCTAGTGGACCTATTGGATAACTGCACAATCATTTGGACTTTTTTGGGCTTGGGTTCATTAAATGTAGGGCTCATTAAATGTATTTAATATGTCTCATCGGGCTCAGGGAGCATCAGGTTTGAATTTTCATGCTGATGAAAGCTCTAATCAAATCCAGACATTTATATGCTTTATAATGCTTTTGAATAACACTTCCGGTTTTGGCGGAAAATACTGCTTTACCTGGGAGAATAATGCGTATACAGGTTGATTCACAAGACACCAACCAAGTAACTTACATATGCGGTATCTTCATTAGGCCTAATGGCGTTTTATGTCCATGATATGAAGGTTGTTGTAGTGACTGAGTAAGCCTAATTGTAAAAGTAAGCCTCAAAAGTGACATGTTTGTACAGTTTATTATGTGGAGGAAAGATGTAGGCAGCCAGGACCAAACGCCAGGACTGCTCAGTACGCCGTACTGTAGGTCGCACTGTAGGGCTAGCTCTTATTGCAGTCCAGTGCCATGGACAACTTTGAAATTTGGTCTCTAGTAAGTCAGGAGGGCAACTTTATGAAGGCCGCCTTGCAATGGCTTTATCATACATGGCTCTACAGAAAGATTTAAAAAACGACACGCTATTGTTATTGGCCTATGTCTTTTTAGCCACCTGGCTACAGACACAATTAAAAGGTTTAGACAACAGACTGAAAGATTTTAATTGCCTTGTTTTACACAGACATCTTCCGGTCCGCTCAACATTATATGATCCTAATTTGAAACTGAATTAATGTTGTTTTTGTCAGGGATCAGTTTACAATTAAAATATATATTTCAGTAGATGACGTGATGCATTACATCAGCTATAGCAAAAAAGTGGATTTGTTGTCAGGACAGAAAAAAACACTGTCCAGACAGTTAATTGGATAATAACTGAAACTGGAAACGAGTCAATGGGGACTCTATGTACAACATTAACATACGTGTCTCAAACTTCATACAAATATAACAACCTGCAAAATTATTTCCATACAAGCATCTATCAAACACATGATTTAAAGTTGATTGAACTTCAACTTGTCTAGTGAAGTTGGAACAAAGTTTTGGCCAACTTGTCTAATTGATTTAGAAACGTTTATCTTAAAATGTGAAGCTTATGCAATGCTGACTGAAAAAGGCTGTGGGACTAGTTACTAAAATATCTTGAGTTGGGCCACCTTGATATTTTGTTTTTACAGTGTGGTTCTCGCAGAAATCGCTCCGCCATTTCCTGGTTTCTAAAATTCAAGTTTTTGTGACAAAACAAGTAATGCTTAGTGTAGGGAATCATTCTACCATCTAAACTGCATTAATATTTATTTTCCTTAACCAAAAACATTGTATTTTGAGCTGCAAAACATGTGAAGAATAGAAATAACACACACAGAACTGATCTACCGCTTCTTAGATTTGCTTTCAATGAGAATGACAGATCTATAATTTCTATGTGAATTTGGTCGGGTCGTCCAAAATGTTACATATTGCAGCATTCATTTTATTAGGATCTCTTTGATACAATACTGCATATACCTTTAAAAGTACAGTGCCTTCGGAGAGTATTCAGATCCCTTGACTTTTTCCACATTTTGTTAGGTTACAACCTTATTATAAAATGTATTAAATAGATTTTTTTCTTCATCAATCTACACATAATACCCCAAAATGACAAAGCAAAAACAGTTGTAATTTTTGCTAATTTATTACAAATAAAACACTGAAATATAACATTTACATAAGTATTCACACCTTTAACTCAGTACTTTGTTGAAGCACCTTTGACAGCGATTACAGCCTTGAGTCTTCTTGGGTATGACGCTACAAGCTTGGCACACCTGTATTTGGGGAGTTTCTCCCATTCTTCTCTGCAGATCCTCTCAAGCTCTGTTAGGTTGGATGGGGAGCATTGCTGCACAGCTATTTTCAGGTCTCTCCAGACATGTTCGATCGGGTTCAAGTCCGGACTCTAGCAGGGCCACTCAAGGACATTCAGAGACTTGTCCCGTAGCCACTCCTGCGTTGTCTTGGCTGTGTGCTTAGGGTCATTGTCCTGTTTGTTGGAAGGTGAACCTTTGCCCCAAGTCCGAGGTCCTGAGCACTCTGGAGCAGGTTTTCATCAAGAATCTCTCTGTACTTTGCTCCATTCATATTTACCATGATCCTGACTAGTCTCCCAGTCCCTGCCACTGAAAATCATCCCCACATTATGATGTTGCCACCACCCTGATTCACCGTAGGGATGGTGCCAGGTTTCCTCCAGACGGGACTCTTGACATTCAGGCCAAATAATCTTGTTTCTCATGGTCTGAAAGTCTTTAGGTGCCTTTTGGCAAACTCCAAGTGGGCTGTCATGTGCCTTTTACTGAGGAGTGGCTTCCGTCAGGCCATTACCATAAAGGCTTGATTGGTGGAGTGCTGCTGAGATGGTTGTCCCTCTGGAAGGTTCTCCCATCTCCACAGAGGAACGTTAGAGCTCTGTCAGAGTGACCATAAGGTTCTTGGTCACCTCCCTGACTAAGGCCCTTCTCCCCCGATTGCTCAGTTTGGCCGGGCGGCCAGCTCTAGGAAGAGTCTTGGTGGTTCCAAACTTCTTCCATTTAGAAATGATGGAGCCCACTGTGTTCTTGGGGACCTTCAATGCTGAAGACATGTTTTGGTACCGTTCCCCAGATCTGTGCCTCGACACAATCCTGTCTCAGAGCTCTACGGATAATTAGTTCGACCTCATGGCTTGGTTTGTGGGACCTTATATAGACAGGTGTGTGCCTTTCCAAATCATGTCCAATCAATTGAATTTACCACAGGTGGACTCCAATCAAGTTGTAGAAACATCTCAAGGATGATCAATGGAAACAGGATGCACCTGAGCTCAATTTGAAGTCTCATAGCAAAGGGTCTGAATACTTATGTAAATAAGGTATTTCAGTTTTTTGCAAAATTAAAAGAAAACGAAACATTTTCACTTTGTCATTATGGGGTATTGTGTGTAGATTTCTGACGATTTTTTTTCAATTAATCCATTTTAGAATAAGGCTGTAAGGTAACAAAATGTGGAAAGTACAGGTGTCTGAATACTTTCCGAAGGCACTGTATTTATGCAGTTGTTTAGTCCCTTCACAGTGTGCACTGCAGGTAGCTAAAATGTAGCGCTGTATTAGATGTGTGTACTAAACAGCCTGTAACTGTCTTCATGCAGGGCTCTCTCAGCTGGTGAGAACACAGCAGGTTGTCATAGCAACCCTGGGAGAGGAAGCTCACTTCAGCTGCAGGCTCATGAAACCCAAAGACGAGCTTCAAGTCAGCTGGCAGAAAGTGACACCAGGGGAGATGGAAAATGTGGCCACCTACAACAAACGATTTGGACCAGTAGTCAACCCACCTTTTCAGAGGAATGTGGAGTTTTAAGACGAGGGACTGCAGAACTGTTCTATCATCATCAGAGGAGTGTCAAGAGGAGACGAGTCCTGCTACAAGTGTCTGTTTAACACCTATCCAGAAGGAGCTATCAGTGGCAGGACCTGTGAACAGCTGTGAATAGACCCCACAGCACCAGAAGCAGAGCAAGTCTGGATACACTTCCACACATACTGACCAACTGCACAACCAAACGTCGACCCAACACTGCCTGCTCAGACCGACTATAGATATGACGTCAATGCAACATAATTTACTCAGCAGAGGAACAAAATAAAACTCAATCAAAACAAAGCGATGCTCATTTGACTGGGTTGACTTAGTTATAATGGACCTTGAGAGCTGAGAGGAGGAAGTGCTGCTGTTGTCTAGCTTGTATTCATGTTACACCTCTGCTAGTGCATCTTGGTCTTTGTGACTGGGGTCTTTGTGGAGAACTCACCACAGAGAGGTCTTATGATCAGACACATCAACAGGTCCACTTCCTTCTTTAGACACAATGATACATTCTGCACCACCATAAGGCTGAAGGGTGCTTTTTATCAAGCAGGTATTGGCTGGTTTCAATCAACCCTGAAATGGCCAATGTGTACTCATGTTGTAGTTCTATAGAAGAAACCCCCGAAATGAGAAGCAATAGTATGTGGACACCCCTTCAAATTAGTGCAACACTCACTACTAAGTTCAAAACTGCCTCTGGAAGCAACGTCAGCACAAGAACTGTTCGTTGGGAGCTTCATGAAATGGGTTTCCATGGCCGAGCAGCCGCACACAAGCCTAAGATCATCATGTACAATGCCAAGCTTCAGCTGGAGTGATGTAAAGCTCGCTGCCATTGGACTCTGGAGCAGGGAAAATGCCTTTTCTGAAGTGATGAATCACGCTTCATCATCTGGCAGTTCGACGGACAAATCTGGGTTTGGCGGATGCCAGGAGAACACTACATGATCCAATTCATAGTGCCAACTGTAAAGTTTGGTGGAGGAAGAATAATGGTCTGGGGCTGTTTTTCATGGTTCGGGCTAGGCCCCTTAGTTCCAGTGAAGGGAAATATTAACGCTACAGCATACAATGACATTCTAGACGATTCTGTGCTTCTAACTTTATGGCAATAGTTTGGGGAAGGCCCTTTCCTGTTTCAGCATGACAATCCCCCCGTGTACAAAGCGAGGTCTACACAGAAATGGTTTGTCGAGATCGGTGTGGAAGAACTTGACTGGCCTGCACAGAGCCCTGATCTCAACCCCATCGAACACCTTTAGGATGAATTGGAACGCCAACTGCGAGCCAGGCCTAATCGCCCAACATCAGTGCACGACCTCACTAATGCTCTTGTGACTGAATGGAAGAAAGTCCCAGCAGCAATGTTCCAACATCTAGTGGAAAGCCTTCACAGAAAAGTGGAGGCTGATATAGCAGCAAAGGGGGGACCAACTCAATATTAATGCCCATGATTTTGGAATGAGATGCTGTACGAGCAGGTGTCCACATACGTTAAGTCATGCAGTGTATGTCCTAATAGCTGTTGTCATAACTATGTTACCCAACTGTCTTACCACATCATAACCAGACATATATTCTTAATTTTATGGTATTATTACAGTATCCATGCTTATGATGTTACCTTTCTCCATCCCCATCCCGCAGCTAATGTGGCTATCATTGGGCTGAAACACATATCAAGACAGCAGCACCACCTGCTGTTTACTTATTGAAAGGCCAAAGAGAAGAGGAGCGTAGATAATGTTCACTTCTCTCACAAAATATGACATTAGTCCAGTTATTTTCTTTGTCTGCAATATTTTATCCTCCACTTATTTCACCTCAATTCATTTCAAAATGATAGCACGTGTTGAACTTTTATTGATGTAAGGTGTATGAGGTCTTGTGGTTGGAAAAAGTGATGGAAAAAAATTGACTGTGTTTGGTTGAGTAAATCTTGGGTATCAATTAAGTAATAGTAATTATTACTTAAGTAAAGTAATGCTTTTGGCGTCATTAGTGCCTAGGCTCGGCCTTCAAAGTTCTGCTCCTTTTTCTCTCTATTCTGGACGTCACAGACGACCAATTCTTATAGCTTTTAGCCGTACCCTCATACTTATTCTTCTCTGCTCCTCTGGGGATGTAGAGGTGAATCCAGGCCCTGCAGTGCCTGGCTCCACTCCTACTCCCCAGGCGCTCTCTTTTGATGACTTCTGTAACCGTAATAGCCTTGGTTTCATGCATGTTAACATTAGAAGCCTCCTCCCTAAGTTTGTTTTATTCACTGCTTTAGCACACTCTGCCAACCCGGATGTCCTAGCTGTGTCTGAATCTTGGCTTAGGAAGTCCACCAAAAACTGTGAAATCTTCATCCCTAACTACAACGTTTTCAGACAAGATAGAACGACCAAAGGGGGCGGTGTTGCAATCTACTGCAGAGATAGCTTGCAGAGTTCTGTCCTGCTATCCAGGTCTGTACCCAAACAATTTGAACTTCTACTTTTAAAAATCCACCTCTCCAAAAACAAGTCTCTCACCGTTGCCGCCTGCTATAGACCCCCCTCGGCTCCTAGCTGTGCTCTGGACACCATATGTGAACTGATTGCCCCCCATCTATCTTCAGAGCTCGTGCTACTAGGCCACCTAAACTGGGACATGCTTAACACCCCAGCCATTCTACAATCCAAGCTTGATGCCCTCAATCTCACACAAATTATTAATGAACCCACCAGGTACAACCCCAAAGCCGCAAACACTGGCACCCTCATAGATATCATCCTAACCAATGTGCCCTCTAATTACACCTCTGCTGTTTTCAACCAAGATCTCAGCGATGACTGCCTCATTGCCTGCACCCGTAATGGGTCAGCGGTCAAACGACCTCCACTCATCACTGTCAAACGCTCCCTGAAACATTTCAACGAGCAAGCCTTTCTAATCGACCTGGCCCTGGTATCCTGGAAGGATATTGACCTCATCCCGTCAGTAGAGGATGCCTGGTTATTTTTTTTAAATGCCTTCCTCTCCATCTTAAATAAGCATGCCCCTTTCAAGAAATTTAGAACCAGGAACAGATATAGCCCTTGGTTCTCCCCAGACCTGACTGCCCTTAACCAACACAAAAATATCCTGTGGCGTTCTGCATTAGCATCGAACTGCCCCCGCGATATGCAACTTTTTAGGGAAGTTAGAAACCAATACACACAGGCAGTTAGAAACGCCAAGGCTAGCTTTTTCAAACAGAAATTTGCTTCGTGCAACTCCAACTCTAAAAAGTTCTGGGACATTGTAAAGTCCATGGAGAATAAGAACACCTCCTCCCAACTGCCCACTGCACTGAGGATAGGAAACTCTGTCACCACCGATAAGCCCACTATAATTGAGAATTTCAATAAGCATTTTTCTACGGCTGGCCATGCTTTCCACCTAACTACCCCTACTGCATTCAACAGCACTGCACCCCCCACAGCTACTCGCCCAAGCCTCCCCCATTTCTCCTTCTCCCAAATCCATTCAGCTGATGTTCTGAAAGAGCTGCAAAATCTGGACCCCTACAAATCAGCTGGGCTTGACAATCTGGACCCTTTCTTTCTAAAATTATCTGCCGAAATTATTGCAACCCCTATTACTAGCCTGTTCAACCTCTCTTTCGTGTCGTCTGATTCCCATAGATTGGAAAGCAGCTGCTGTCATCCCCCTCTTCAAAGGAGGTGACACTCTTGACCCAAGTTGCTACAGACCTATATCCATCCTACCCTGCCTTTCTAAGGTCTTCGAAAGCCAAGTCAACAAACAGATTACCGACTATTTTGAATCCCACCGCACCCTCTCCGCTATGCAATCTGGTTTCAGAGCTGGTCATGGGTGCACCTCAGCCACGCTCAAGGTCCTAAACGACATCGTAACCGCCATCGATAAGAAACATTACTGTGCTGCCGTATTCATTGACCTGGCCAAAGCTTTTGACTCTGTTAATCACCACATCCTCATCGGCAGACTTAGTAGCCTTGGTTTCTCAAACGATTGCGTCGCCTGGTTCACCAACTACTTCTCTGACAGAGTTCAGTGTGTCAAATCGGAGGGCCTACTGTCTGGACCTCTGGCAGTCTATGGGGGTACCACAGGGTTCAATTCTTGGGCCAACTCTTTTCTCTGTATACATAAATGATGTCGCTCTTGCTGCTGGTGAATCTCTGATCCACCTCTACGCAGACGACACCATTCTGTATACTTCTGGCCCTTCTTTGGACACTGTGTTAACAACCCTCCAGACGAGCTTCAATGCCATTCAACTCTCCTTCCGTGGTCTCCAACTGCTCCTAAACACAAGTAAAACTAAATGCATGCTCTTCAACCGATCGCTGCCTGCACCTGCCCGCCCATCCAGCATAACTTCTCTGGACGGTTCTAACTTAGAATTTGTGGACAACTACAAATACCTAGGTGTCTGGTTAGACTGTAAACTCTCCTTCCAGACTCACATCAATCATCTCCAATCCAAAGTGAAATCTAGAATTGGCTTCCTATTTCGCAACAAAGCATCCTTCACTCATGCTGCCAAACATACCCTCGTAAAACTGACCATCCTACCAATCCTCGACTTCGGCGATGTCATTTACAAAATAGCCTCCAATACCCTACTCAACAAGCTGGATGCAGTCTATCACAGTGCCATCCGTTTTGTCACCAAAGCCCCATATACAACCCACCACTGCGACCTGTATGCTCTCGTTGGCTGGCCTTCACTTCATCATCGTCGCCAAACACATTGGCTCCAGGTCATCTACAAGACCCTGCTAGGTAAAGTCCCCCCTTATCTCCGCTCACTGGTCACCATAGCAGCACCCACCTGTAGCACGCGCTCCAGCAGGTATATCTCTCTGGTCACCCCTAAAGCCAACTCCTCCTTTGGTCGTCTCTCCTTCCAGTTCTCAGCTGCCAATGATTGGAACGAACTACAAAAATCTCTAAAACTGGAAACACTTATCTCCCTCACTAGCTTTAAGCACCAGCTGTCAGAGCAGCTCACAGATCTCTGCACCTGTACATAGCCCATCTTTAATTGAGCCCAAACTACTACCTTTTCCCCTACTGTATTTATTTATTTTGCTCCTTTGCACCATATTATTTATATTTTAACTTTTAACTTTCTTCAAACTACAAATCTACCATTCCAGTGTTTTTTCTTGCCATACTTTATTTACTTTGCCACCATGGCATTTTTTTTGCCTTTACCTCCATTATCTCACATCATTTGCTCACATTGTATATAGTCTTATTTTTTTCTACTGCATCATTGATTGTATGTTGTTTTACTCCATGTGTAACTCTGTGTTTTTGTATGTTGTCGAACTGCTTTGCTTTATCTTGGCCAGGTCGCAATTGTAAATGAGAACTTGTTCTCAACTTGCCTACCTGGTTAAATAAAGGTGAAATAAAAAAAAATAAAAAAATAATCTGGAAATGTTGCCATGACAACATTGTTGATTTACCCTGCACCACAGATACAACAGCTGAAGCCAGGCCCACTGTCTTCAGATATCGTGTATGTTCTCATGTGCTCCATCTCCCCAGTGCATTTTAATAAACTTGTCCTACATCATGTATTATTGAGTTACATTGTTGTCGGACCTCATCTATGATTCCTCTGTCAGTGTAATGCATACAACTTTAAAATCAAATCAAATGTTGTAAGTCACATACTTCGTAAACAACATATGTAGACTAACAGTGAAATGCTTACTTAGGGGCCGTTCACAACAACGTAGAGAGAATGAAAATAGAGAAATAATAGAAATGTAATAACACGTATGTTATATCTAGCCTAGCTGTAGAAGAACGCACATCTGCACGGTTTCACATTGTACATCACTCTGTCGATTAATGACATGTGCCACTCATCCTGACAACCCATTCATCCGTAAAGCAGCACACTGTCGTAAACCATAACAACGTATAGTATGACGTACAGCACGTCGTACCATACATAACAACGTAATAATAAAAGTCATAATAAATACACATTGAGTATGGATAACATGGCTATATACACGAGGTAGCGAGTCGATGTGCAGGGGTACAAGGTAATTGAGGTCGATATTTACATTTAACTAGGAATAAAGTGACTGCAACAGGATAAACAGTAACAGCTGCGTACGTGATGAGTCAAAAGAGTTAGTGTAAAAATATTCATTGCAGATAGTCCGGGTAGCTATTTTGTTAACTATATAACTAACTATTTAGCAGTCTTATGGCTTGAGGGTAGAAGCTGTTCACGGTCCGGACTTGGTGCATCGGTACCGCTTGCATGTCATGTTGAGGACGATTGTTTGATACCATATTTTCATTAGACTGAAGTGTGTCGAGTTTGAGTTCATATCGTCATTTATTTTATTATGTAAATACAGAATTTCCAGATGCTTGTTGTGTTAGATTCCAGTTTGTTGAACAATGTAATTATTTTCCTGCTTCTAAAGAAGAAAAAGCCTGAGCAAATTTCCCCAGCAGATATACACAATACTAAATTGATTGAGTTTAACTGTGACTGTAGACAGAATACAGAGAGCAAATTTACTTTCACTTTTATGCAGGAGGTTGCCTGGTCCCAGATCCGTTTGTGCTTTTGCCAACTCTATTGTCATTGCCAAGCCAAACATTGTTGGTATGAAAATTCAATGAGGAGTTGGCAAGAGAGCATAAACAGAATGGTGCCCAGGCTATAGAAGGAATTTCCCGCTCCTTTTCTCTTATTTTATTACTGTAGTAGTAAATTACATTTTCACCATGTCTCCTGCACTCTTCAACTCTCTGTTCATTCTGCTCATATTCATCCCTAATGGTGAGTTTTATCAGTTTTATGCATGATAATACCGTATTTGACTACCACTTTGAAAGTGGCGCGATATTGTTAGTGCCAATGTCGTGATCTAATTGTGTGCTTTTACAACTGTTGACAAACCTGTTAATTTCACAACACGAAATACATGTCATATTGAAGCTGTAGCTCAATCTTCTTGTTGCATGGGTAAATAGCCACCAACTCTGAATTGTTAAATAATTCGTATTTATTAGCAAAAAGTAGTAAGACAAAGGCTGGGCACAGCACTAGGACAAGATACATGAGGCTTTAAGCCACTAGATCGTGCTACTAGACTATGAGACTAATGTAACTAATGTAACTAATGGATGCAAGGATTGACCATCCATGATATCAAAATAAATGTTTTGAGGCTATACAGTGTTTGATCATATTTGATCTGTAAAGTTGACTAATTCAATATATACATTAAAACAAGAGTGTGACATACTTAAAAATCATTGGGCTCTCGAGTGGCGCAGTGATAAAAGACACTGCACCTCAGTACAAGAAGCGTCACTGCAGTACATGGTTTGAATCCAGGCTGCGTCACATCCAGCCGTGATTGGGAGTCCCATAGGGCATAGCACAATTGGCCCACCGTCGTCCGGGTTTGGCTGGGTTAGTCTGTCATTGTAAATAAGAATTTGTTCTTAACTGACTTGCCTAGTTAAATAAAGGTTAATAAACAAAAAAATTGAGCTGAGCTATACACAAAGGTGTCTGTAAACAAATCTGGACATTAATACATTTGTTTTATTAGTGCGCACCCCTGTAACTAGCTAGCCATTTCACACCGGTTACACATGCGTATTGTGTGTTAACTGTTGACAAACCAGTTCATTTGACTAGTAAATGCATGATTTCATCTGCAGCTCCATACTGCAGCTCCATGAGTACTTTAATGTTGATGTATGCTGTGGCCTTATGCACATATCATGTACATTATATCCTGAAATTGATAGAAATTGATAGTTTTACAACAGGTCCCATAACTTCCTCCCGCCTAGACTGGACTTCCCTTACCACCGTACTCCCCCTTCTGACCATTCTGAGTACTACTAGTGTCTAAGAACTATTGTAACTGTCTTCATGCAGGGCTCTCTCATCTGGTGAGAACACAGCAGGTTGTCACAGCAACCCTGGGAGAAGATGCAGTCTTAAACTGTGAGCTCATGACACTCAAAGACGTGCGGCAAGTAACCTGGCAAAAAGAGACAACTGGGGCGAATGAAAATGTGGCCACTTACAGCAAACGAGGTCCCAATGTCAACCTACGTTTTAAGGGGAAAGTGGAGTTTGTAGATGAGGGACTGCAGAACTGCTCTATTGTCATCAGAGGAGTGTCGAGAGGAGACGAGTGCTGCTACAAGTGTCTGTTTAACACCTTTCCAGATGGACCTATCAGTGGAAGGACCTGCCTTCTTGTAAATGGTAAAATCTGATAACATAATGTACATTAAATGATTGACCCAGAACAACTTCTTCAGAACTTCAGGCAGCCATTTCATCAGATCATACATCCAATGTCCAATCGTTTAGTAAATCATGTAAATGGAATAATTTAGTAAATCATGTGCATGAAAACATTATAGTATTTACATTCACTGTGAACTGTGTTTGTTGTTCTATAGAGCTGTATGGACCCTCACTCCTCATCACACAAACCAACAACAGTCACACCACTCTGTCCTGTTCTGCTACTGGACGACCTGCTCCTATAGTGACCTGGGATGACATGATGATAGAACATTCCACCATGGTTGATGTTACCCATCCCAATGGAACTGTCACTATGACAACTACTGTAACAGTGGTAGTGTCCAGTCTAACTAACAAAGAAGTTAGGTGTGTTGCTTCTATGTTCTTCAGTGATGTCACCAAGAATGCTTCCATGGTGATTCCAGCTTCAATTACTGGTGAGAAATGTCTATAGATCAATGTGTAATATATTGACATGATCAGGAACATGATGTCATGATGAAGTACTGTCTGTGTTCATGATGAAGTACTGCCTGTGTTCATGATGAAGTACTGCCTGTGTTCATGATGAAGTACTGTCTGTGTTCATGATGAAGTACTGTCTGTGTTCATGATGAAGTACTGCCTGTGTTCATGATGAAGTACTGTCTGTGTTCATGATGAAGTACTGCCTGTGTTCATGATGAAGTACTGTCTGTGTTCATGAGGAGGTACTGCCTGTGTTCATGATGAAGTACTGTCTGTGTTCATGATGAATTACTGCCTGTGTTCATGATGAAGTACTGTCTGTGTTCATGATGAAGTACTGTCTGTGTTCATGATGAAGTACTGCCTGTGTTCATGATGAATTACTGCCTGTGTTCATGATGAAGTACTGCCTGTGTTCATGATTAATTTCTGCCTGTGTTCATGATGAAGTACTGCCTGTGTTCATGATGAAGTACTAGCTGTGTTCATGATGAATTACTGCCTGTGTTCATGATGAATTACTGTCTGTGTTATTGATGAATTACTGCCTGTGTTCATGATGAGGTACTGCCTGTGTTCATGATGAATTACTGCCTGTGTTCATGATGAAGTACTGCCTGTGTTCATGATGAATTACTGCCTGTGTTCATGATGAATTACTGTCTGTGTTATTGATGAATTACTGCCTGTGTTCATGATGAGGTACTGCCTGTGTTCATGATGAAGTACTGCCTGTGTTCATGATGAGGTACTGCCTGTGTTCATGATGAAGTACTGCCTGTGTTCATGATGAAGTACTTCCTGTGTATTACTGTTCTAGGTCAATCTCAGGTCTCTGGTAACAGGATCAGTGGTAAGTGGTTGTTATTCTAATAATGACAGGTCATAATCAACCTATTGACTGACTGTTTTACTGTTCAACTTTCAGGTGTAGTGCAGAGACATATTTACATGTATGAGGTGTTGGTGTAGTGTACCTGGGAATTTGACCTCTGTCTTCTCTTGTCATCTCTCTCATTCACAGGTGCAGTGATTGGTGCAGTGATGGGTTCAGTGTTGTGTTCAGTGTGTCTCATTGCTGTATTCTGTGTAATATGGCTGCAAAAGAGGAGAAAAGATACCTCTTCCAGGTAGAGAAAAACGATTACCTTGAAACTGAAAACAGTTACTCTGAATTGAATGTGATTTGACTGCCAGTTGTTTACCAGTTGATCTCTAATTTGATGTAGAAAACCCCCAGTTCCTGACCCTGAAATCAGCAGAACTCCCTTAAAGACACCACCAACATCCAAACAGTAAGATGCTCATTCTAGAGAACATTTAAGGGATCATGATTAAAACCTTTTTGAAAACATTACAATTGCATTTTCTGAGAATATGTGCTATACAGGTTGAAACTCATTCTCGATTAAATAATTGTAATAAAATAATAATGAATCAGATGATGTGGTTCTTGTCAGTATATTGTTTATTTTGATTTATTTCAGTGTCACACCATCCTCCAGTCCATCACAAATGTGAGTATCTCTTCCACATTTTTAAAAGCTTTTTAAAATAAATAATAATTTTATTAACTTTTGTTTTTTCAGGTCACACTCGTCAACCAGCTCACCAAACAGCTCAACAATCAAGCGTAGGATGACTAAGAAGTAGGTTTACCTTCTCATACTTTCATAGTCTCTTAATGTCTTCTGTAATTTCTCTCATTGATCAAGAAACTTGGGAATGAAACTTGGAAATGTATTTCTGTGGTGTATGTTTTTTGCCGCTACATTGTCTGGTTTGATCTCTTTCACACCAAGCTCCAGTCCGTCACAAATGTGAGTATTTTTACAACTTTATTTGATTATCCCGATAGAAAGCGTGAAACAGACGATATTGAGAATGTTACAACACTTTTAGTATAAATTACAGTAACCCAAAAATCGAAAGATAATTTAAAAATGTCCTCTTCTTTCTGGATACCATCCCTCAGCTCGTCTGAGAAGCGCAGTATACAACCAGCTCAGGAGGCTGTAAAGAAGTAGGTTTACAACTTAATTCTCTCACTCTCTGCTGTAGTCTCTTCTTGAGGAAGAAGTTCTGAAATTATGTCATTTTGTGGTGGTCATAGAGTAGTCATGGTGACAGCATCAAGCACTCAGCTGCATGTTAGTATCTGTTCTGTTATGTTTGTCATAGTGGCTGTCAGACCATCTTATTACCTCACAATGACCTGTGTTTTCATCCAATTGAAATATTACGATTTTCTTTCCCCCTCTTTTCTTTCTCAGGAACCTTTTCAATGACTACTGAGTGACTGTACTCATATTGCCACACACACACCTGATCATTACTGACTAATCTGGCTCATGTAATTTTATCTTTAAAAGTCTGTGACAAATCAATCTGTTTTTTTAAAAGCAGTCCTTTTTAAGATGTTGTTTTGAGCCTGTCATAACAGTTAGCTAAGTTGCCTGTTTTGGCTCAGGTCATGATACTCTAGGGCCTAGGGAGAGTTGTGCAGGTCAGTTTAAAGATTGTAAGGAGAAAACAAAAAGCTCTCTGAGACATTTACAAAGACCACACACGTAAGAGGGGAACATCAGTTGTGTTGGACACTTCCACTGAACAATCAATATGCAGTTCTGCCATTAGGTAACACTCAGGTTTTGACCTCTTAAAACCAAGAGAGACAGCATCAGTACTGCTTTTAAATGTTTATCTTGTATATACCTTGTAAGCATGTGCATCTGTCATGTGTGTTGATGTTCATTTATTCTATTCAATTTAAGGTTTCAAAGGGAGGGTATATTATCAGTAAACTACCAGAATTTTGGTAACTTTCAAGTTCTGGGGGGAATTTTATAAGATCACATCAAGTGAGCATTTTTGGGTACTTCAGATTATCACGTGTCTGTAATTATCTCTGGCCCTCTGTGTGGCCTTATATGTGAATCCATTTTTTACATTTTTTTTATTCAAGTATAAGTGGCCAAAGTTTACATACTAGAAATAATTTGTGCTGACATCAAAATGAGGGGTATTGTACAAAATAAATTAACCAGCAAATGGAAGTCTCTAACCAATCAGAATGTCAAAGCCAATGACGTGATTCATGTAAGCCAACTCTGGCTCAACCCATCAGTTTCTGGGACCAATCAGAATGGTGAGAATGTTTTCACATTCTTAAGACGTGGTAGGAGCGATGTGGATAGGTAGTCAGCCTAACTGATGTGCAGGAAGGAAACGATAGACCGGCCCCCATGAAACAGTTCTCATGCTTTAAATAGACTGGCCTTGCATCCACAGAAGTACATAGGCTACAGCATACATACATTTTGTGGGAAAAACAGTTCTAATAAATCATATCCAGCTAGTTACTAGTTTTGTGTGTTTATTAACATATGCACCAAAACATGTAGGATAATTCATGTAGCCAGGCCTATACAGGAAACAGAAAACTAAAACAGGTCTACATGAATATTCGAAAGTTACAGTTTCAATACAGTGACAGTTGGGACTTTTATTGATTTCGCCATTCATGTTTATGACGGGAAAATGTAAGTATTTTACAACAGTACTAAGTATTTTACAACAGTACACTGACACCTGGTGGAAAAGATTATGACTTTGGGATCAGGTGATCTCCACAGAAACATGCTTTGTTCTAGCCGCAAACAGAACAGCTATACTTTCTTAGACATGTACTGTCTATAACACCTGTACTTCCATAACAGATGTGCAGCCTGCAGACAGTATGTGTTGATATTTACAACCACCACAGAACATCTACAGTAAAGGAGAGGCTGATATATGGCAAGTTAGACAAGGGAAAAAAAATCATTTTCAGTCATCAAAATATTCACAGTAAATGCATATCTACCACTCTACCGTATAGCTGTATAGCTAACTGTTACGAGAAGGTGTCTAATGCCATGTCGTCATTGGTCAACGGTGCCAGAGGGTCAGAGGTTAGGATGTGGCAGCTGGAGAGTTGAGTAAAGCCCATTGTCTCTCCTTGTGAACATGTTGAAGGGCTCAATGTCCTGTTGCTCCTCCTACAAAGACATTAACAATATGTCACCATATTACACTGTAGAATCTTATATGGGGCTCTGGAAAATTCAACTGAAAATGTAAAAGAGCGTAGTCTGCAGGGGCCTCATTAATAAACGCTGCGTACGCACAAAATATCCCCCATAACTGCTTGCGCCAGTTTTCAAGCAAAAGTTGTCATTTATAAAAACTGAACTTGACATGAGAATGTGCTTATCCTCACGCTAACTTTAGACCATGAGTATGCACAGTTTCAAGTGGTTGAAATATTGCATTACAAGAAGGCATACTTAGCCTAGTAGTAGCATGGTGCAAATGGAGAATGTATGATGAGACTCTTATTCAGAACAATAAAACTGGTTGCTAAATATAAGATGCAATCATTTGCCATTAGTGAGAAGCGTGAAAATCTATTTAGTTTATATTTGCATCTAAAATAATTAGGTGTGCTTGCTAAGCTAAGCACAACTCAAGATTTCTTACTCTTATTATTATTATTATATTTATTCCGCTTGCTCTAGAGTTTAAGCTATTAAAATGAAAACAATTTCCAAATGTCTAGACTGTACCAAATTAGATTGCTTTTGAGAACATATTTTTGATAGCATTTATAATTTTTGAACTATAAGAATATTTAAATGAGCTCCCAATGCCTTTCAATGGGGAAAAAGGGCCCTAGACTTTTGTGGTGAAAAAAATCGAAAATTCTCCTATCTCCACTTTCACCATTTAAGCTTTCATCTCCAAACCAATGTTGAGATGTTCAGACTGCCCCAATTTAGACTGCTTGTCAAATTATTTTTTATGCTGTGTATACTTTTTGAACTGTAACCATTTCACATTTGCATAAATTAACATGGGTTTGAATGAGAACCATAGGAATATATATATATCCATTTTTTTAACGTATTACTTTTATTTATACAGGGTGGGTCACCATTGAGAACAGCATGTCATTTGCTAGGGAGCCCTGTGAACACATAACACACAATAAGTAATATTGTGAGCTGAGGTAGTGGGGGACTCTTTGAAGAACCGCTTTATATACAAAAAGTAGCCAATCCTGAGCCCTTCTGGTAGTCAGAGACTCCCAGCTAAGACAACTATACAAAATGCAGTGATGTGTATTAAAATTTTCCCCAGTGATAAAACACAGTAACGAGTGATAGACTGAATCTAAAGGTTTAAAACTGAGGCTGCCACATGCATGTAGATTATATCACCATAATAAATCACTGGGAGAAGTGTTGCTTGAACAATCTTCCTTATACTTTCCAAAGTGTGGCAGGATTTATTTCTATAAAAGAAACCAATCTTAATTCTTAACTTTTGTGTCAGTTTTTCAATGTGTGTTTTATCGTCATCCCAATACCCAAGTACTTATAATGGGGAACTTGCTCAATATGGGCTCCCTTCAATGTGCAAATATGCATGTCCTCAGGGTCAATATTACGAGACCTACAGAACAATTGACCACACCCACACAACTACTGACCACATAACTACTGACCACAGCTACTGACCACAGCCACAAAACGATTGATCACTAATGAACCACAACTACTGAACCACAACAATTGACCACACCCACACAACTACTGACCACATAACTACTGACCACAGCTACTGACCACAGCCACAAAACGATTGATCACTAATGAACCACAACTACTGAACCACAACAATTGACCACACCCACACAACTACTGACCACATAACTACTGACCACAGCTACTGACCACAGCCACAAAACGATTGATCACTAATGAACCACAACTACTGAACCACAACAATTGACCACACCTACACAACTGCTGACCACACCCACACAACTACTGATCACACAACTAATGACCACAACTACTGAACCACAACTACTGACCACACAACTATTTACCACAACCACAAAACTACTGACCACAACTACTGACCACTCCCACACTGTAGGGCCCAAAGAACCAGCAACAGAACAACAAAACTACTGACAACAACTCCTGACAACAAACACACAACTACTGACCTCATCCATACTGTAGGGCCCAAAGAACCAACAAAACAACCACACAACCACAGCTACAAACACCACCCCAACGATGACATGTGCAGACTGACAAAACGTAGGTTCCTTCAACACAGCTTTTTGCTATCATTCCTACTTCATGAACGATAAAGCTTGTTGTATCCCCAATCATTTCAATTGCGGAATGCAGGCTTCAACATTCAAAACTGAAATCACTGCCATAAAACTTTCCGAATGTTCAAACTAAAACAATTTGGGAACTTAAAAACCTATTCCTGTCACGCCCTGACCATAGAGAGCCTTTTTATTCTCTATGTTGGTTAGGTCGGGGTGTGACTAGGGTGGGTGATCTAGTGTGTTTATTTCTATGTTGGCCTGGTATGGTTCCCAATCAGAGGCAGCAGTTTATCATTGTCTCTGATTGGCGATCATATTTAGGCAGCCATTTCCCCACTGGTCTTTGTGGGATCTTATTTTGAGTTAGTGCATGCTGCACCTCTTATGCTACGGTTTGTTGTTTGTTTCCTTTTTGTTTTGTAAGTTTCACAAAAATAAAGATGTGGAACTCAGAGCACGCTGCGCCTTGGTCCGTCTCTCCACACAACCGTAACAATTCTATGGCTTATGATGATATAGTACTCACTGTAGCTGACTATACTAGCCCACTATAACTCCACACCTACAAACCACCCCAACATAGGTCACTATAACTAACACATAGCCTATGAAAACATTTTTACTACCATTGCTACTACTACCATTACTACTGCCTTCACTACCACTACTACTATTTCACAACCATAAATACTACAAGACGAGCAAACACACCACATTTAGTTCAGTAAATGTCATTTTCTAGTTAGAAATAGATATATCTTTACTATTTATTTAATTTCCATGATCATCCCGAGTGACACTGCATCTCAGTGCAAGAGGTGTCACTGCAGTACCTGGTTCAAATCCAGCGGGAGTCCCATAGGGCAGTGCACAATTGGCCCAGCATCGTCTGGGTTTGGCGGGGTAGGCCCTTATTGTAAATAACAATTTGTTCTTAACTTACTTGCCTAGTTAAATAAATTGCAGAATAATCTCCTCAGCTTTTCTGACTGATGGTTTCATAGCCTATAGACCTATAAGTTAGGATAGGCTACAATTCATCGAATAACTTATTTAAGTCACGTGTAGCTCAGTTGGTAGAGAATGGCGCCAGGGTTGTGGGTTCGATTCCCATGGGGGACCAGTATGAAAATGTATGCACTCACTACTGTAAGTCGCTCTGGATAACCGCGTCTGCTAAATGACTAAATCGTAAATGTAATTAGACCCAATTTACAGTAGTAAATAGATAAGCTATTTCAACTATTTTGCTCTATGCGATCCGATCCGAAGAACAGTTTAACAGTAGAACAGACTGTTCACCTTTTCCATTGACGTTTGTAGGCTACGTCTGAATACTGTACTGTCAAATTTCTCGAGAAGACAATATTTAATTTATTAACATAAAAAGTGTATCATCACCATTGCAGAATAGATTCCTCACCTTTTCTGGCCATGATGAGTTCATATTCCTAAAGCAGCCATAACATAAATGACCATTTAATTGGGCCTATTTGCTATAACATCATCTGAAAGGGAGCACGGTTTGAATTTGAAGAACAAACAGTTGATATTTTGTAATGAAGTGAGTAGGCTACCACTGTAAGTAGGCCTATACCGTCATTTCGTTCCGAGTAGACAACGTTTCAGAATTCACAGCCAGTGCAGCATATTAAAAAGTTAATGCAAAACATTATTGAATTCAAACAATCTATTTACAATTTCACAACAATTTGCAATAGTTTTTTTCTTTCAGAAATTGTCAGATACAGCAAATGTCACTGTAAAAGTTTAAAACACTCTGCCAAAAGTTTAAAACATTCTCTCAAGACATTTGATCAAGCTCACCATTTCTATTTAGAAACTGCCATGGTTTAATTCCAGTACACAGCAAAATAGGGCGTTACTGTCACCATAAAAGGTCAATTATGGACGTTTTTCAGGCGGATTTTAATGCTCATTCACGCGTGAACAGGTTCAGGATGGGTCTGATTTATAACGGGAAACATGTGTATGTATGGCATCCGGCAAGTTTATACATCTCAATATTTTTGTACGTGTGCGGTATTTTCAGAAATGGCGCACGCATTGTACGCAACCGTTGTACGCAACGGTTATAAATGAGGACCCAAATAGATGCCTTCATCTGACTAACAGGCAACAGCAAGCAGTGTTGTGGCACCTCGTTGACGGTTCCAGACACTTGTAGCTGTGTTCTCCTGTTGAGCAAAAAATAACAAGAGTTAACATAGCACCAACTGAAACCTGTTTTACACAGCACATTTTCCGGAGCTAAATTATTGTGGGCAGTGTATGTGTTTTTTTTTACCACACTCGTTTTTGACAGGAAATGAGAAGTGAGAAGCCACAACAGTGCAGCTATTGGAAACTACTCACTGGTCACAGATGTCAGTTGAACATCTAGCCTAGTTTCGTTTTACATTTTGGTTGAGTTGCCAACTAACGTGATTCAACATGAATTGTTATTGGATTTTTTAGGTTAAAAGTTTGGTGGGAAAAATAGGAAATTCCCTTACATTGATTACTTTTTGCAAATCCAATCAGTCCCACGTTGTCTTCACATTTTGTTTTGTTGTTGAAATGAAGTGGAAACAACATTGTTCCAACCAGTTTTTGCCCAGTGGGTAGTGATCAGTACAAACTCATTGAGTCAGACTTAAAGTAGGTCAAGTAGCCTGTGTGTTGTACATGGTGTTTGGGTATTTAAAAATGTGTCAGTAGGATATATAGTATTGCATGTAAAGGGCTAAGCAAGAAAAACTTCCAAAAGGACTAATTCGAGACAGAAAGGAGTTGGAGCACTCAACTGTCACCTGTTATCATCCTATAAAATGGATTAAAGTGACCTAAAATAAATCCATCTCTGCCTTTCCAATTACTTTCTGCCTCAAATTAGTCCTTTGGGATGTTTTTCTTGGTAAGCCCTTCTCATGCTTTTCATCATTGTTGTTGAGCACCCCTCCTTTCCTTTGTTTGCTGAAGATTGAAGGCCCACCTGAACTCATATCATTGCATGTATTTCTGAGACATCAATTCAGTACCATATCCTCATTGTAGATCTAATATGTATTCGAGAATGCACCATTTTTTACTACAGTGCTTCCAAGTAGTTATTCAAATACCAAAAATCTGTCAAACACTCGTGACAGCAACTCTTTTACCAATGTATTAATATTATTTTACCTGAGATGAATTTTCCTCATGATTACGCCACCAAACACCAGGGCAGCTACACATGCTGCAACACCTGTTATCATCCCCCAATAGAAGAGACTGTTGTCTGTGGCCTGTTGCACTTGGTTTCCTGAGCAAGGGGAAAATATATATTATGATCTTATGTGTTTCTCTTCCGCCATCTTGTTCATTTACATTAAGGCAACGTGTTGTTGACAGTCTCTATATTTTAAGACATTATTACATGTATTGATGACAAAATCCAATATTGTGACTACAGAAATTCTCACTTCAGTCAAATGTAACTTCTATGACAGACGTTACGAAACAAGACCACAAAACACTGACAGAACATAAAGGTAAGCACATGACAGGCATTCCACTAAATATGTGGTGATAAGATATGCTGGGGTTCATTTTAAAATGATTGTGAACAATCCCATCAGACCAAACACTTACCATTGACAGAAATATGTATGTTTATATCAGAACTGCCTTTATAATATGTACAATCACAGGTGTATTTCCCTTCATCAGATGGTTGTATGTTGGTGATGTGTAGAAACACTCTGTCATTCTCTATCTGTAGTGTGACTCTGGGGTCACAAGAGCTGTTGGTATGATTTGTTTCAAAGTCTTGTGAAACTCTACACTCATGACCCTCACGTATAACTCTATATTTGTGACATACTACTGTCATGATGTCAGTGAGAGTTTGGTTTGGGCAGAGAAGAGTGGCATCTGCTCCTCCTGTCTCCAATGTTTTCTCTTGAGTCACTGTAAACAGGAAGGGAAAAAGTTTGTGAGTATATTATTTCATGAGATCGGTTTGATTGAGCATGAGTAGTACTATCAATTCTCATTAATAAAAAGTCCCATTTCAGTCTACAGAAATTACTTCAGGCCCAAAATGATGTTTTATAATGGTAAAAAGAAACCTGGCACAAGAAAAAGTAACTTTACTGAATTGTTAATGCCCAAATGAAGATGACCCAAAGTGAATTAATGACCTCATACTAAAGCTATATCAATGTAACAGGAATATAATATGGGGGGGTTTAACTGTTTACGGGATGCAAATCTAAACAAGTATCTAAACTACATTCTCTTCCTAACATGTCTAAGGTATTAAACCACAACATTAAAGAGATGGGTCTGTGTGAACTGTAGAGATAGAAACATCCAACTGAAAGACAATACTCCTATTACTCTCACCTCCAAAACTCATATTCAGTCATTTACTTATTTATTGTAAACTTGGCTTTAATTGACTGTGTTTCTGAATGTAAATACCTTCCTAGAACAATTACGGACAATAGTCCATTGTCTTTAACGTTTAAGCTCAAACCTCCTATACCAATAGCAGAGACATAGAGATCCAACACAATGTTTCTTGGAGATAAGGAGTTTACCTCATATTGCAACACACAGATAGATATGTTTTTGGAAATGAATGTAGACAATGAAGTATGTCCAACTGTTGTCCAGGAAACTCTTAAATCATACATGAGAGGTTGTATCATGTCTTACTCTTCACATAAGAAAAATAAGACCAATAAAGAATTAGAAATACTCAAACAGAAAATCCACGACTTAGAAAGAAAATACAGTTTAGATAGAAATGTTGACACCCGTCAACAGTTGAACACTTTGAAGATTTAATATAACACAATAAACTCTCGATCTGCAGAGATTGCTGCCATAAAATCCAAGCAACAATATGTTGAGCAAGGTGAAAGTGCAGGGGAAACGCTTGCTTGGCAAATTAAGAAAGAGGAAGAGGAATGAACCATCCATAGCATTCAAACCCCAGATGGTAGCATAACAATTGTTCCTTCTGAAATTAAGTCAAGTCTTTAAAACATTTTATGAAAAACTGTATCAATCCGAAAACAAAAGTTGAAAGGAATATATAGACATTTTCCTCAATAAGGCCATTTTACCAATTATAAATGAACCAGAGAAAAGGAATATGGATAAAACATTTCCCCAGGTGAACTGTTGGAGGCCATCAATAATCTACAGATTGGGAAATCTCCTGGTAATGATGGATTCCCAGTGGAATGTTATAGACACCTTTATCCCAGATTACTAAGGCCTATGTTATTATGCTCACAGCAGCTCTAGAGAAAAATGAACTTCCCCAGTCACTATGTTTGGCTACAATCACCCTACTTAAAAAGAAAGATGATCCATTGTTAATACAGAACAATGAAATGGACAAAGACACATATGAAGTGCATGGGTGTACTGATACCATGCAATCTGGAGGAGGCATAAAACATCCATTACTCTCCTTTACTAGATAGGGTTGAATCTGATGTTCAGAGATGGAGATCTCTCCCTATTTCTATGTTCGGTAGGGTCAAAATATTTTAAATGATTATATTACCAAGGTTGATGTATTTATTCCAGGCCTTGCCCTTTTCAATTCCATTCAACCTTTTAAATAAAATAAATGTCCTGCTCTCCATGTGTGTATGGAATGGAAAGACCTCGAGAGTCAAGTTGACTGTTTTATACTTCCCCTATAAAGCTGGAGGTGTTGGACCACCTCATATGAAGATGTATTACTGGGCTGCACAACGGCGTTCACTAATACAATGGACAGGAGATGATCCTTGTGGCATGGAGGAGTATCGAAGCCACAGATGTAACATTGTATGATCTAAAATATATTCACTACTTCAGGTCCAAGGCATTGAAAGAAAAAACAGACAATGCAATGATTCTCAATTCCATTCATATTTGGGGCAATGTATGTAAATTCATGAGGTGGAAAGAACCAATATTGCCAGTCACCCCTAGCTGGAATAACCCCGCATTTCCTCCAGCATTTAGTGATGACCCATTTAAGTCCTGCTTCCAAAGTGGCATCATGAATTTGTAACATGTTTACTATGATGGGTCTCTACTGTCATTCAATGAATTACATTATCCAAGGCTGATTTATTTCAGTTCTCACAACTCAGAAATCATATTCAATCACTTCAACATAATCTGGAGGAACCTAAGACATCTAGCATAGAAAACATACTGAAAGAAGCTGCTACGCTAAAGAAGTTGATTGCCAAGTTATATCAAGAGCTGATTGAAACTCTACCTGATGGTTCAGAACCCATACAGAACAAATGGTAAACAGATATAAATGAAGAAATTGAGGAGCACCGTTGGTCACAGAAATGTTAAAATGTTCATACCTGCTCCTACAACTAAAGACATGAACTAATGCAATGTAAGATCATTCATAGGACTTACTATACTCCTGCCAGAATGCATGTAATGTCACCCAGAAATGTCACATCTCTGTTGGAGATGCAAAAAGCACAAAGGAACTCTATTACATATGCTGTGGTCCTGTGACAAACTGACACCATTCTGGGATAATGTATGTGCTATCATTTCACTGTGTCTAGGAATTTATATCCATTAATCTCCACAATTATGTTTGTTGAGAAATGTAAATATTGCTGATCAATATCATAGAATGTTTTGTAATCTAGGTCTACTGGCTGCAAAAAAAATAAAGCCAGAAATTGGAAAGCCCCATATCCACCCTCAATAACAAACTGGAGTTAAACCATACATATTAAACCATACATATTACACCATACATATTAAACCATACATATTAAACCATACAAATTAACCATACATATTAAACCATACATATTACACCATACATATTAAACCATACATATAACACCATACATATTAAACCATACATATTAAACCATACATATTAAACCATACATATTTGACAGAATTTGGAAATGTTATGTTCAACCATCTTAGAGAAAATGTTGTATAGTTGCCATTTTGTTTTTGATGAAAAAATAAATAAAGAGCATGAGTAGCTAGTGGTAGTAAAAATGACATTTTAGTCTTATTGAATAACTGCATTAAAACTGTAGTGAACACTTTGGTTACACTTTACAATACAGTGTCCTTATTACTGTGTAGGTCTAACTCCTGTAGGTATTCCTGTAAGGTTCAGGGCTTGTGTACAAATTAAATAGATCATGGGATACATCTCTCTTACCGTCAACAGCTGTGAATAGACCCCACAGCACCAGAAGCAGAGCAAGACTAGATACACTTCCACACATACTGACACACTGCACAACCAAACGTCGACCCAACACTGCCTGCTCAGACCGACTACAGATATGACGTCAATGCAACGTTATTTACTCAGTAGAGGAACAAAATAAAACTCAATCAAACCAAAGTGATGCTCATTTGACTGGGTTGACTTGGTTATAATGGGCCTTGAGAGCTGAGAGGAGGAAGTGGTGCTGTTGTCTAGCTTGTATTCATGTTACTCCTATGCAGAAACAATGGCACCTCTGCTAGTGCAACCTAGTTTTTGTGACTGGGGTCTTTGAGAGCTCTCACCACAGAGAGGTCTTATGATCTACCACAGACACATCAACAGGTCCACTTCCTTCTTTAGACACCAACAATTATAGATCTTGCACCACCATAAGGCTGAAGGGTTCTTTTAACAGATTTTTTAATTTACATTTTTTATTTAACCTTTATTTAACTAGGCAAGTCAGTTAAGAACAAATTCTTATTTACAATGACGGCCTACCAAAAGGCAAAAGGCCTCCTGCGGGGTTGGGGGCTGGGTTTAAAAATATATATAAATTAAATAAATATAGGACAAAACACACATCATGACAAGAGAGACAACACAACACTACATAAAGAGAGACCTAAGACACCAACATAGCATGGCAGCAACACATGACAACACAGCATGGAAGCAATACAACATGACAACACATGGTAGCAACACAACATGGCACAGCAACACAACATGGTAGCAGCACAAAACAGGGTATAAACATTATTATTATTATTAACATTATTATTATCTTGCCCTTTGTGCGCAGACAACAGCACAAAGGGCAAGAAGGTAGAGACAACAATACATCACGCAAAGCAGCCACAACTGTCAGTAAGAGTGTCCATGATTGAGTCTTTGATCGAAGAGATTGAGATGAAACTGTCCAGTTTGTGTTTTTTGCAGCTCGTTCCAGTCGCTAGTTGCAGTGAACTGAAAAGACGAGCAGCCCAGGGATGTGTGTGCTTTGGGGATCTTTAACAGAACGTGACTGGCAGAACGGGTGTTGTATGTGGAGGATGAGGGCTGCAGTAGATATCTCAGATAGGGGGGAGTGAGGCCTAAGAGGGTTTTATAAATAAGAATCAACCACTGGGTCTTGCGACAGGTATACAGAGATGACCAGTTTACAGAGGAGTATAGAGTGCAGTGATGTGTCCTCTAAGGAGCATTGGTGGCAAATCTGATGTCAGAATGGTAAAGAACATCTAGCCGCTCAAGAGAACACTATTACCTGCAGATCTATACATTACGTCTCCGTAATCTAGCATGAGTAGGATGGTCATCTGTATCACGGTTAGTTTGGCAGCTGGGGTGAAAGAGGAGCGATTACGATTTAACTTTAACCTGCATATATGCATGTGTGCTGAGAGAAGGACAGTGTACCATCCAGCCATACTCCCATGTACTTGTATGATGTGACTACCTCAAGCTCTTAACCCTCGGTAGTAATCACACCTTTTTCTTACCAAACCACATCACCTTTGTTTTGGGGGTGTTCAGAACAAGGTGAAGGGCAGAGAAAGCTTGTTGGGCACTAAGAAAGATTTGTTGTAGAGCGTTAAACACAAAATCCGGCAAGGGACCAGCTGAGTATAAGACTGTATCATCTGCATATAAATGGATAAGAGAGCTTCTGTCACGACTTCCGCCGAAGTCGGTCCTTCTCCTTGTTCGGGCGGTGTTCGGCGGTCGACGTCACCGATCTTCTAGCCATCACTGATCCATATTTCATTTTCCATTGGTTTTGTCTTGTCTTCCTTCACACCTGGTTCCAATCCCATCAATTACATGTTGTGTATTTAACCCTCTGTTTCCCATCATGTCCTTGTCAGAGATTGTTTGTTTGTATGTTCGTGTATTATGTATTGGTGTGTGACGGGTTCTTATACCCACTTTTATTTATCTTGTAACTTTGATTTTGGAGTTTTGTTAAGTCTATTAAACGACTCCATTTATACCAAGTTCGATTCTCCTGCGCCTGACTTCCCTGCCACCTACACACACGCTATTACAGCTTCCTAATGCCTGAGCTATGTTGTGCATGTAAATTGAGAAGAGTGTGGCGCCTAGGATCGAGCCTTGGGGTACACCCTTGGTGACAGGCAGTGGTTGAGACAGCAGATGTTCTGACTTTATACACTGCACTATTTGAGAGAGGTAGTTAGCGAACCAGGTCAAAGTGTCACGTCCTGACCAGTATAGAGTATATTTGGTTATTGTAGTTTGGTCAGGACGTGGCAGAGGGGAGTTGATGTATGTTTATGGGGTTTGTCACTGGTCTATGTCTGTGTTTCTATGTCTAGTTAATTGGGGTTGGACTCCCAATTGAAGGCAGGTGTGTTGAGTTGCCTTTGATTGGGAGTCCTATATAGTAGGGTGTGTTTGACTTTGTGTTTCGTGGGTAGTTGTTTTTTGCACTGCTAGGTATAGCCTGCGAAACTGTCTCCTGTCGTGTTGTCTGCATTTCTTGTTTTTCCGTGGTCAACGTCTTTAATAAATATGATGTTGAACACGCAACCCGCTGCGTATTGGTCCACTTTCTCCGACAGTGATTTCGCGATATCGTCAGAAGACGAGGATCGTGACACAAAGACCCATCAGAGACACCAATACTCGTTAGCCGGCCCACAAGAATGGAATGGTCTACCGTATCAAAAGCTTTGGCCAAGTCAATAAAAATAGCAGCACAACATTGCTTAGAATCATGGGCAATGGTGACATCATTGAGGACCTCTAAGGTTGCAGTGACACATCCATAACCTGAGTGGAAACCAGATTGCATACCAGAGAGAATACTATAGACATCAAGAAAGCCAGTTAGTTGATTATTGACAAGTTTACCAACACTTTTGATAAACAGGGCAAAGTAGAAATAGGCCTATAACTGTTAGGATCAGCTTGATCTCCCCGTTTAAATAAAGGACAAACCGTGGCTACCTTCCAAGCAATGGGAACCTCCCCAGAGAGGAGAGACAGGTTAAAAAGGTCAGAGATGGGCTTGGCGATGATAGGGGCAGCAACATTATAAAAGAAAGGGTCTAAACCATCTGACCCAGAAGTTTTTTGGGGGTCAAGTTTAAGGAGCTCCTCTAGCACCTCGGACTCATTGACCGCCTGCAGGGAGAAACCTTGTAGCGGGGATGGGAAAAAGAGGGGCTAGTCACATTAGAAAAGGTGGGAGATTAGGAAATGTTGGACGGACGAGGAGGCATGGCTGAGTCAAATAGGAATCCTGACTTAATGAAGTGGTGATTAAAGAGCTCAGCCATGTGCATCTTGTCAGTAACAACCACATCATCAACGTTAAGGGACATGGTCAGCTGTGAGGAGGAGGGTTTATTCTCCAGGTCTTAAACTGTTTTCCAGAACTTCTTGGGGTTAGACCCACAGAGAGAGAACTGCTCCTTAAAGTAACTAACTTTGGCCTTCCGGATAGCCTGAGTGCACTTATTTCTCATTTGCCTGAACAAGCGCCTGTCAACCTGATTATGTGTGTGCCGAGCCTTTCGCCAAATGCAATTCTTGAGGTAGAGTAACTCTGCAAGATCACGGTTAAACCAGGGGCTAACTCTGTTTTAATTCTAATTTTCTTTATGGGGGCGTGTTTGTTAACAATACCACTGAAAATATAAAAAAATAAGGTCCAAGCATCTTCGACAGAGGGGATCAGGCTGATTCTATACAAATGTACAGAGGCCAGGTCATGAAGGAAGGCTTGCTCATTAAAGTTTTTTACCAAGCGTCTATGGCAAATCAGGACAGGACGTTTCACTGAGCAGCCATTACGAACACAGGCTGTAAAACAGTGATCACTAAGGTCATTACTGAAAACACCACACTGATACCTCTCATGATTATTTGTAAGGATAACATCGAGCAGAGTAGCCTTTTCTGGGTGTTTGGAGTCATACCTTGTGGGATTGGTAATAATCTGAGAAAGATTTAGGGAGTCCCATTGCTTTAGGACTTGGTCAGGTGGTTTAAGCATGTCCCAGTTTAGGTCACTTAGCAGGACAAATTCAGACTTAGTGTAAGGGGCCAGGAGAGAGTTTAGGGCAGGTAGGGTACAGGCCAGTGCTGATGGAGGACGATAGCATCCAGCAACAGTCAACAAAGAACTATTTGAAAGTTTAAATCCAGCAAATCAAATTGTTTGGGGACAGACTTGGTTGAGCACCGAAGGTGATCCTTGGTAAAGATTGCCACTCCCCCACCTTCGGAAGATCTGTCTTGCCGAAAAAGTTTATAACCAGAAAGGTTAACATCAGTATTCAAAACACTCTTCCTTAGCCACGTCTCAGGAATGACTAACACATCTGGATTGGAGCTGTGAACCCACACTTTCAATTGGTCCATTTTAGGTAATAAGCTTCTAGTGTTAATGTGCAGAAAACCCAGGCTTTTATGAGAGCAGAAATCACCAAAGCAGATATCAGAGCACAAGTCAGAATTGGGGCTAGCAACAGTAGATGGGCCAGGGTGTACATGCACATTTCCAGATATCATCAGCAGTAATACAATCAAGACACGGCAGAGGACAGGGAGAGCTCTGCAGTGCTGATTTATGACATTTGAATGTGCAACGCTCATATTGTACAGCAATTGCATCAGGTAACATGAATACAAAGCCGGCAAGAGGTGGTTAGAATAGGATGGGAGGCCAAAAGTCTGTGTAACCAGTAAAGAGTCAGAGTCCCGAGTGTGGGAACAAACATAGTCTGTCCCACGGGTGGGTAAACAAGAAAGTCCATCGTCAACAAAGCATGTAGGAGTCATTAGATAAATAGCAAAATGCACAAGAAAAAAAATATAACGACTTGGGGCTAGCCATTGTAAGTTCAGTCACTCGCCCCAACAGTGCCAGGGGGAGACAAGCCAGGGCAGACGGTGAACAGATCGCCAGGTGGAATCCAGGCAGCAAACAACGGGAGTAGGTGTCACACCAACTTGGGAAAAGCTTTTATTTCTGGAAATTATTTATTGTAGAAAATGGCTGGATGGTCTGTGAACTGCTTCAAAGGCCTCTGGATTTGATTGGGATAACCTGCCCATTTGTTGGGCTCAAAGGCTTCGACACCTTTCACTTCACACCTCAGTGCAAATTTAAGTTGTATCTGGTCTGTCTCAGTTCCAGGTTCTCAGGTCTTTGTTTGCCAGATCACCATCTGTATAGCTTGGAAAAAGGAATCCTTTCTAGGTCATTTTGTTCAAAATTGGGTTGTAGGTTTGGAGATTTGATCTGGAGTGAAGGTTATGTTGTGGAGGGTAGCATCCTGTATATGTCCCTGCCAAAAAATCAAAGTTTATCTAACTCCAAAACTATATTATTGTAAAAAAAATGTTGAAAAATGTGAGAGCTCACATGCAGCAGTGTCTCTCTAAGCAGAGGGAGGGCCAAGTGCAGGTATTGGTTAGTTTCAATCAACACTAACCCCAAATATAATATATGTTTTTGTATTATTGAGGTATCCATGCTTGTAATGTTACCTTTCTTCATCCCCATCCATCAGCTAATGTGGCTATCATTGGGCTAAAACACAAACTCCAGATTGTGGCTTTGTCAAGACAGTAGCACCACCTGCCGTTTACTTATTAAAAGACCAAAGAGAACAGTGGAGCGCATAATGAACACAAATATAAACACAACATGTTAAGTGTCATTCCCATCTTTCATGAGTTGAAAGAAAAGATCCCATAAGTTTTCAATATGCACAAAAAGCTTATTTTTCTCAAATGTATTGCATCCCTGTTAGTAAGCATGTCTCATTTGTCAAGATAATCCATCCACCTGACAGGTGGGCCATATAAAGAAGCTGATTAAACAGAATGATCATTACACAGGTGCACCTTGTGCTGGGGACAATTAAAGGCCACTCTAATATTTGCACTTTTGTCACACAACACAATGCTACAGATGTCTCAAGTTTTGAGGGAGCATGCAACTGGCATGCTAAATGCAGGAATGTCCACCAGAGCTGTTGCCAGAGAATGTAATGTTAATTTCTCTACCATAAGCCGCCTCCAACGTTGTTTTAGAGAATTTGACACAACCGTAGCCTCACAACCGTAGATCACCTGTAACCACGCCAGCCCAGGACCTACACATCCAGCTTCTTCACCTGCGGGATTGTCTGAGACCAGCCACCCGTACCTAGCTATCTGGCCGACCGGCCGTCCGGACCTAGCATTCTGGCCGGCTGGACTTAGCTACCTGGCCGGCCGGACGACCGGACCTAGCTTACTGGCCGGCCAGACCTAGCTATCTGGCCAGCCGGTGGGCCGTACCTAGCTATCTGGCCGACCGGCCTTCCAGACCTAGCATTCTGGCCGGCTGGAACTAACTACCTGGCCGACCTAGCTACCTGGCCATCCAGCCTAAACTACCTACCTGGCCGGCCCGGCTGGATCTACCTATCTGGCCGGCCATACCTAGCTGTCTGGCAGACCGGCCGTCCGGATTTAGCAATCTGGCTGGCCGGACCTAGCTACTCTGGCTGGCCGGAGCCACCTATCTGGCAGGCCAGCCGGCCGGATCTACCTATCTGGCGGGCTGGACCTACCTATCTGGCCAGCCAGACATATTTGGCCGGACCTATTTCTCTGTCCGGACCAAGCTATCTGACCGGTCTGCCGGACCAAGCTATCTGGCCGGACCTAGGACATCAACAACCAGCCAGGGTTTCATTAAATACGCTATAGGTACAATACTTTTTATTGTACATCTAGGCCTAATTAAACTGATGCATTTGGCAATGTTCAAGTTCAATTCACTGGCACTATGAAGAATAGCTAAGCCATACTCATTAATAGAGTAATATATAGCCTATTTTAATGTACTTTTGGTGAATTTACAAGGCATTGCTAGATAGAGATTAGCAAGATATAGCCTATGTGCACGGTTCTGACTGTCTCTCTGCCTGCCCTAATCCTCTCTCCCTCACCTGCTCCTCTTACTCTTCGCTAGTGTGTGTTTGGTCTTTGGTCTGTTGAGTGTAGAATTGCTTAATCTACACATTGATAGCCCCTATTTTTGTAAATTTGCGCGAGAGATTGCAAGCCAAGAAATTGCGAAATACAGCAATACCATAGCCTATAGCTTTTGATTACCGATACACATTTCTGATTGTCTACCTGGTGGCCGACATGCCTACCTATGACTGGCTGTGCCCCTCCCATCTCTCTCTCCCTCGCCCTTTCTTTGCTGTGAAAGATGCGTGAGTATGTGTTCTCTAAATAGACTACGGAAAATTGTTTAATCTCTTGCAAAAATACAGAATCTTAGAAGTCGATGAATCGATTCCTAGCGAAATCGAAGTTTGACAACCAGAAATGGGAGTTGACACCAGGAGTCGACAGGCAAAGAGTTGAGGAATCTATTATTTTGAAGTCGACTCCCCATCACTATCCATATGGCAGTTAAGACAGAGCTCCCGGTAAACTACACAACACACAGGTGGAAATCAACAACAGTTTCTCAAAATGTACAGACAAAACTTCGAAAAGATTTGACTGCTTAGTGATAATCCCTGTTGTCCTGCATTCTTGTTTTACTTTTGAAAGTAAAGTGGCGGTCTGTTGAGGAGAAGAACGTCAAGGAAATAAGTTATTTGCTAGCTAGCTACTGTAGTTAGTGTCACAAGAATTTTCAATCCCAATGATAATAACTAACAATCAATAAGCTTTGACCAATCCCCGAGGTTTGTAAGACCCTGGGTTTAATAATAATTAGGCAAAGACTCAGCTTATGCCAAAGGTTCGTACAGTTTATTCATGAGAACGATCTAAAGTCCACAATACAAAGACTTGCCATTTTATAACTCACTCCCTACTTACGCACATACCTCCACACAAACAGTAGATAGCCTACGCACATACATACACACGAACAGTAGGTGGAATGTATCCTTCCCCATGGTTCTCACCACTGTTTATCATTACCAAACTGGCAGTTCCATCCCCCCGAGATTAGAGGAACCTGTACTATCATAATTTTCTCAGCGTTCTAGCCAGGTCAGGTCATACACAGTTTAATTGTTCTCGGTATTTTCTTAGTCACACACACACATTTCTCTCCCTCACATGTCTCTACCGAACCTTATTGGACTTACATTTAGTACTTTACGTTCATTATACATGCTACATAAACTAGTAATCACTAATAGTTACGTTTCAGGGTGGAATTCTTTAATCATTACCTTTAAGCATATAAATTGCCTTATCAGTTAGCTAGTTTGCTAGTTTAGCTGGATAATTGTAGCTAGCTCACTGTTAGCTCTCAGGATAATCCTCCATGGACATGGTAGCTACATTTTCATTTTGACTTGTTGTAGGCGCTGACATTTAGATTTCTGTTTAGTTAATTGATATTAAGTGTGTGTGTGTGTGTGTGTGTGTGTGTGTGTGTGTGTGTGTGTGTGTGTAAGAGAGTGACATGAAAACACGAAACCTAGATTGCTTGTGTGTGTAAGACAGTAAGCTAGGCTAATTCTTGAAACTTGTACTCCCAATATGAATGTGAAGTTTTTATTGATTCGTCAGAGATCCTTGTATTTGTGTGTATTTTGTATTTGAGAATAACATAAATTTAGCATATCCCTGCTCCCCCTCAACACGTATTCTAACGTCTTTGTTCATTCTTAAATGTCTGTTTTTTGCAGGAATCTTCTAACTTGGATGGACGAGGGAACAAAGGGAAGGAGTACAGAAGTTATCCAGCCTGCTGACTAAGAAATGGAAATAGACAGCAAAGCATAGGCTATCTCTCTCTATCTCTCTCCGTCTGTCTGTCTGCCTGCCCGCCTGACTGACATATTGCTGATGGGCAACATAGTCAATGTACTTGCTAGGCTAAGCCTAACTTAGTGAAGACCTTGATTTGTCTCTGTCTTTACAGTTCCTGAAACATGTCAATGGCCTGATGCATGGCCTCTACAGAGGTGCTTGGCCACCCACTCAGTTACCAGTGACCTATTCTGCCACATCCCAGGGAATTGAGAGCGCAGGACCACCCCTTCTTAAAGCCATAGTAATTGACACAGAGGGTTCTACCTGGAACCCAAAACGGTTCAAACTGGAACCAAAAAGGCTTTGCCTATGGGGACAGCTGAACAACCTTTTGGACCCTTATTTCTAAGAGTGTTGTGTAAGTAGATCTAATTAAAATAGCATGTGGTGGCTAATTTCTGCATTACCAAATGAGGAGAGTTACAAACTTCACACACCAGTCAGAGTTATACTTAAAACTACATCTTTAATAATTAAGATGCTTTTTCAAAAGCACTTGACTTTCAATGATGCGCTATGTCTAATGAACCATTGAAAAGTGACTACACAAAAGTACAAAGATCTTTTATAGCCAAGATACACCCCTCTCAACGTACATGACGAACCACAGATACATAGAATGGGTCACAAGGTTAAGTTTTGTATGAAAGATATCTATAAAACATAGCAGACAGCAACTGCTGTATCAACAGTGTTCATTGTATAGACCAGTGTCTGGTCCTCCTACCCCAAACTGGAACCGTCTCTCCCTGGTACGGTATAGAACAGAACCATTAGCTCATCCAATGGCATAAATCAATTGACAACTCTAGATACTCCCATCTCAAGTAAACCACTCCTGGACAAGCTCACTGAGGGGAGTGAGACTCTAGGTCATACACTATCCCAAGATAAGTGCAACATGAGAGGGGACATACAAGGGTCCAGACACTGCCATACACCTTCCCCCAATGCCAAGTAGGGAGTGACTTGCGCACAGACATTGTGGAGACAAGTAATTGGTTCCCCATTAATCACGCCATCCCTTCACATTGTTTAACAGATACAGTCACATATGACAAGTATCTCACATAAGCATATTATGCAAATAAAACATCTTAATTATCTATGTTACCCAACTAATTCTTATTCATCCGCCACAAGCAACACTTCTAATAACATTGTAAAGCAAATCATATCCTATTTAACTTTTAGATTTTTTTTCAGGTGCAAAAGCCTTGTGTCCTGATTCAACAGACACCTCCCCTGGTGAGTCATGTAAAGTTTCCTGATTCAACAAAACCTCCCCTGGTGAGTCATGTAAAGTTTCCTGATTGAAACAAACCTCCCCTGGTGAGTCATGTAAAGTTTCCTGATTGAAACAAACCTCCCCTGGTGAGTCATGTAAAGTTTCCTGATTGAACCAAACCTCCCCTGGTGAGTCATGTAAAGTTTCCTGATTCAACAAAACCTCCCCTGGTGAGTCATGTAAAGTTTCCTGATTGAACCAAACCTCCCCTGGTGAGTCATGTAAAGTTTCTCCCATTTCTCTCTTGCTCATTCTCTCTTTCGCTCCCTCAAACTCACACACATGCAGAAGTAGAGAAGAGGAAGAGATTTACCAATTACATCAATTTCTAACACTGTTTGTTGCAGGAATTATGACAGACGCATAACCTTTTGAACAATATAATATTTTACTGTCTCTTTATTGCCTCTTTACACATACTTACATTTTTGCATTTAACTTTGTTTTTTAAGACTGCCACGCTGTCCTATATTGGGGAACCTTGTCCGGGACAATGTCCTCAGAATTATGGAGCTGTGTGTTTATAAAAAGTTGTTTGAATATTACTACGTGTATTAGGATTAAGCTAAACTTGACCATTTAGAGAGGAGTTCAACATTTTCATTATCAAACTACTGTCTAATTTTAATAACCTCTTTCTTAAAATATTTCTGATTGATGACCAATGGATTAATGTCCCACTTCAATATGAAGGGACAGAGGAGCAAACATGCCTTTGCTACCACTTTTAGTAGATTCTGACTGTTACAGATTTTTTACTGTGTGTTACTGTTATGTCCTGCATGCCCACATTATGCAAATCATAAAAAAGTCATAATTGTATGCTTACAGTAAGTGTCATGAAAAGTCAGGAGGTTGATGTGTTATGGGCCTTCTGGAAAGTCCTAAAATATGCCCCTGAGCCGTGTTGGGGAAGGACGCAAAGTATTTTCTTTAAAGACATCTCTAAGCTATAACTGCCATAGCATTATTCAACTAGTACCATGGAAATACTTTTAGCCAGCTGAGTAGACATCATTTCTTCAAGAGTGTCATCTTATGGTTTGCTAATAAAATATCAACTTGATAAAATTGTAATTTGCTGATTGTCTTCACTTCATCTGATCCATCACACCACTCTTCAAGAGGACCACTATGCTCCAGATCTGACCCTTCACACCACTCTTCAAGAGGACCACTATGCTGCAGATCTGACCCATCACACCACTCTTCAAGAGGACCACTATGCTCCAGAATTGACCCATCACACCACTCTTCAAGAGGACCACTCTGCTCCAGATCTGACCCATCACACCACTCTTCAAGAGGACCACTATGCTCCAGATCTGACCCATCACACCACTCTTCAAGAGGACCACTATGCTCCAGATCTGACCCATCACACCACTCTTCAAGAGGACCACTATGCTGCAGATCTGACCCATCACACCACTCTTCAAGAGGACCACTATGCTCCAGATCTGACCCATCACACCACTCTTCAAGAGGACCACTATGCTCCAGATCTGACCCATCACACCACTCTTCAAGAGGACCACTATGCTGCAGATCTGACCCATCACACCACTCTTCAAGAGGACCACTATGCTGCAGATCTGACCCATCACACCACTCTTCAAGAGGGCCACTATGCTCCAGATCTGACCCATCACACCACTCTTCAAGAGGACCACTATGCTGCAGATCTGATCCATCACACCACTCTTCAAGAGGACCACTACGCTCCAGATCTGACCCTTCACACCACTCTTCAAGAGGACCACTATGCTCCAGATCTGATCCATCACACCACTCTTCAAGAGGACCACTGTGCTCCAGATCTGACCCATCACACCACTCTTCAAGAGGGCCACTATGCTCCAGATCTGACCCATCACACCCCTCTTCAAGAGGACCACTATGCTCCAGATCTGACCCTTCACACCACTCTTCAAGAGGACCACTATGCTCCAGATCTGACCCTTCACACCACTCTTCAAGAGGACCACTCTGCTCCAGATCTGACCCATCACACCACTCTTCAAGAGGACCACTCTGCTCCAGATCTGACCCATCACACCACTCTTCAAGAGGACCACTATGCTCCAGATCTGATCCATCACACCACTCTTCAAGAGGACCACTCTGCTCCAGATCTGACCCATCACACCACTCTTCAAGAGGACCACTGTGCTCCAGATCTGATCCATCACACCACTCTTCAAGAGGACCACTATGCTCCAGATCTGACCCATCACACCACTCTTCAAGAGGACCACTATGCTCCAGATCTGACCCTTCACACCACTCTTCAAGAGGACCACTACGCTCCAGATCTGATCCATCACACCACTCTTCAAGAGGACCACTGTGCTCCAGATCTGACCCATCACACCACTCTTCAAGAGGGCCACTATGCTCCAGATCTGATCCATCACACCACTCTTCAAGAGGACCACTATGCTCCAGATCTGATCCATCACACCACTCTTCAAGAGGACCACTATGCTCCAGATCTGACCCTTCACACCACTCTTCAAGAGGACCACTACGCTCCAGATCGCCTTCTGTGCTCAGAGGTCCTTGATGAGGATCTAGCCCATCACACCACTGTTGCAGGTTAACTTTAATTGGTAACTATGGATACAAATAGAAATGTAATGAACAATGTTTTCAATGTCCAACTTCATCCTCTGCAGATCTTACACTCTTAGGGGAAAAACCTTATTTGGCTGTCCCCATAGGAGAACTCTTGAAGAACTCTGTTTGGTTCCAGGTAGAACCTGTTGTGTCTTTGGCTATACCGGATTAAGTGATATGACATGCTATTCTGTAAAATAATTTCTCTGTAATTAATATTACCTGATTAAGCTAATCAGGTAAATAATTAACTAGAAAGTCGGGGCACCACGAAATAATGTTTGTAGAGCTGTTATCTTCCGAATAAACTCTTAAAGACCTAGTAATCTTTTACATCAATAGCAGTCAATATTTAATCTTCACCTTGTTTAGTCTCATCTGAAAGTTGTAAATTCTTGGTTATCTTCACAAACCCTGGCTAACAAATTGAATTAGCAATACAAAATTTGGTTTCATTATTTATTTACTAAATACCTAAATAATCGCACAGACTTACATATACACAGAATCAATCATACATTGATGGACCTGGTGAACGGAGCCGATATAGCGGCTGGTTACACAAAGAAAAGGGGGAGGGGTTTGAATGAAAGAGCGGAAAGACTGAGTAACAAAGGGAGAAGCTGTGCTATCGTAAATACAGTATCTTATGCATTCTAAATTACCGCCCATTTGAAAAAGGAAAATGCAATAAATATTTAGTCTGAGCTGCGCTTAATTAGATTGGTCGTAATTTCGTTAGGGCCCCCAAAATTGGCTTAGTTCAGTAGGTGGTCTTTGTCCTTTCAACGTGGGAACCTCAAGTCCACACGTCGTTGGAACAGGTTATTATCTGAGCCCTTTTAACGTAGGACCGTCGCCCTAACGTCCTCGGAACAGGTTATTCTCTGAGCCTTTTAAACGTAGGACCGTCGCCCTAACGTCCTCGGAACAGAAAGTTACATTTTCGTCAAGGGGCTTATATAGGATTGGGAGAGAGGGCTGTGTTTCATAGTTTACAACCCATGTCTGTTCACTTGGGCGGGGCTTCTGAGTGAGCAGAGTGGTGTTCTTCTGACAAACCGTTCTCTCATTAAGAAGCTAAAAATTCAATTTCATCTTTTCACAAATATTTTAATATTTAAAACATTTAAATTGCACAACAATTCCATGTGAATCTGATAACTAGAATATGTAGATTTTCCAAGATACAGTTTATGTTGTCCTATCGTCAGTAATCATGTCTCAGACGCCATTCATTAAGTGCCATCGCATATTTTCAACTGGTTGGATTACCGAAATATGGTTCCGTTTCCCATCTTTTGATGTCACCAGACTCTCTATGTTAAAACCTGTTTGGGATAGGGGGCAGTATTTTCACGGCCGGATAAAAAACGTACCCGATTTAATCTGGTTACTACTCCTGCCCAGAAACTAGAATATGCATATAATTAGTAGATTTGGATAGACAACACTCTAAAGTTTCTAAAACTGTTTGAATGGTGTCTGTGAGTATAACAGAACTCATATGGCAGGCCAAAACCTGAGAAGAATCTATACAGGAAGTGCCCTGTCTGACAATTTGTTCTCCTTCTAAGGCATCTCTATCAAAAATACAGCATCTCTGCTGTAACGTGACATTTTCTAAGGCTTCCATTGGCTCTAGGAAGGCACCAGAAAGTGTAATGAGAGCTCTCCAGTCTCTGGGCGAAAAACAGCAGGGGTTTTTGTGAGTGGTCCTGCTGAGAACAATGATACTGAGGCGTGCGTGCACGAGACGACTCCATGTTTTTCTTTCAGTGTTTGAATGAACACAACGTCGTCCGGTTGGAATATTTTCGCTATTTTACGAGAAAAATAGCATAAAAATTTATTTGAAACAGCATTTGACATGCTTCGAAGTACAGTAATGGAATATTTTGAAATGTTTTGTCACGAAATGCGCCAGCGCGTCACCCTTCGGATACTGACCTCAACGCACGAACAAAACGGAGCTATTTGGATATAACTATGGATTATTTCGAACCAAAACAACATTTGTTGTTGAAGTAGAAGTCCTGGGAGTGCATTCTGACGAAGAACAGCAAAGGTAATCCATAGTAAATCTGAGTTTGGTGAGGGCCAAACTTGGTGGGTGTCAAATTAGCTAGCCGTGATGGCCGGGCTATGTACTCAGAATATTGCAAAATGTGCTTTCACCGAAAAGCTATTTTAAAATATGACACCGCAATTGCATAAAGGAGTTCTGTATCTATAATTCTTAAAATAATTGTTATGTTTTTTGTCAACGTTTATCGTGAGTAATTTAGTAAATTCACCGGAAGTTTGCGGTGGGTATGCTAGTTCTGAACATCACATGCTAATGTAAAAAGCTGGTTTTTGATATAAATATGAACTTGATTGAACAAAACATGCATGTATTGTATAACATAATGTCCTAGGAGTGTCATCTGATGAAGATCATCAAAGGTTAGTGCTGCATTTAGCTGTGGTTTTGGTTTTTGTGACATATATGCTTGCTTTGAAAATGGCTGTGTGATTATTTTTGGGAGGGTACTCTCCTGACATAATCTAATGTTTTGCTTTCGCTGTAAAGCCTTTTTGAAATCGGACAGTGTGGTTAGATTAACGAGAGTCTTATCTTTAAAATTGTGTAAAATAGTCATATGTTTGAGAAATTGAGGTTATAGCATTTTTGAGGTATTTGTATTTCGCGCCACGCTATACCATTGGATATTGGTGAGGCGTTCCGCTAGCGGAACGTCTGTCCCTAACTTCACGAAGGGATTTTCAATAGTCACATTGGTAGAGTAGAGAGAGGAAAAAGGGGAAAGGTATTTATGGGGGTCATAAACCTCCAACAGGCCAGCATAATGAGTTCCACAGAGGGTTCTACATGGAAACCAAAAGGGTTCTACGTGGAACCAAAAAGGGTTCTTCCTAGAACCAAAAAGGGTTATTCTATGGGGACACCTGAAGTACCCTTTTGGAACACTTTTTTTCTAAGAGTGTAGGTAATAAGCTGTAGTCAGGTGGTCATTGTGTTATGATGAGGTCTTTACTATGATCAGTAGGATACATAATATAGCACATAATATAGTGGTCACAATTATGACCAGATGGTCACATGTTGGTCAGAAAAAGACGTCAGATTCTGGTCAGTAAAAATATGTCCTATTTCATCCAGTTTGCGACAAAATAAGACGTCATAAAAAGATGTCATACTGACGTCTTTTCAAACCAGGTTTTGACCACTGAGTGGAATACAACTGTAAGTAGGCCTATACTATAGTAATTTGTTTCCAAGTAGACAATGTTTCAGAATTCAAGGTCAGTGCAGCATATTAAAAATACATTATTGAATTCAAACAATCTGTTTAGAGGTCCCCAACAATTTGCAATAGTTTTTTTTCTTCAGAAATTGTCAAATACAGCAAATGTCACTGTAAACGTTTAAAACATTCTGCCAACACCTCCAGAGACATTTCATCAAACTCGCCATTTCTATTTGGAAACTACCATGGTATAATTCCAGTACTTCCAAAGTACACAGCAAAAAAAGGCGTTATTGTCACTATAAATGGTGAATGAAGGCCGTTTTTCAGGCGGATTCTCATTCACGTGCGCACAGGTTCAGGACGGTCTGATTTATAACAGGAAACATGCTGTCACGACTTCTGCCGAAGTCGATGCCCCTCCTTGTTCGTGTGGTGCTCGGCGATCGACGTCACCGGTCTTCTAGCCACCATTGATCCGTTTTTTATTTTCCATTGGTTTTGTCTGGTCTCCTTACACACCTGTTTCTTATCCCAGTAATTACATGTTGTGTATTTAACCCTCTGTTTCCCCTCATATCTTTGTATGTATCGGTGTGTGACGGGTTATTTTTACCCGGATTATTTAGTATGTTGGTTTTGGAGTTTGTTTTCTTTAATAAATACTCCATTTTGAACCACTTTGGTTTCTCCTGCACCTGACTTCCCTGCCACCTACATACCGTAATTTCCGGACAATTGAGCGCACCTGAATATAAGCCGCACCCACTGAATACAATTTTTTATTTTTATTTTGAACATAAATGAGCCGCACATGTCTATAAGCCGCAGGTGCCTACCGGTACATTGAAACAAATGAATGTTGTGCCCCCAGGAATCACAGCTGGAATTGAGTTTGCCCTCTTGATGGCTTCTTTCACCGAATCTGTTATGTGGGCCCTCATGCTGTCCAAAACGAGCAATGCCTTGTTCCTGTGAAAGAATCCTCCCGGTCGCTTGCCGTAACACTCCGTATGCCATTCATGCATTAGGCTTTCCATCATCCATCCTTTCTTGTTGACTTTCACAACAATTCCTCTCGGTAATTTTTCTTTTGGCATCGTCGTGTGTTTAAAAATCACCATCGGTGGAAGCTTTTCTCCCGATGCCGTGCAGCTCACAACAAAGGTGAAGTGCGTTTTTTCATGCCCAGTTGTTTTCAGCGTGACGGATGATTCGCCTTTCCTGTTGACAGTCCGAGTGAGAGGCAGGTCAAACGTCAGAGGAACCTCATTCATATTTATGATGTTGTGCGGGCCAATGGAATGCTCCGCTATCTTTGCATCAGTGAATTTGCGGAAGTTTGAAACTTTTTCCTCGTAGTCGGGAGGGAGCTGCTGACACAGACTCGTCTGTACCCTGATGGACAGGCCTTTACGTCTCATAAATCTGAGACACCACGATGGTCCACCTCTAAAATCCTCAAACTTCATTGCGGTGGCGATTGTTTTGGCTTTCAGTCGGATCTGCACAGTTGAAACACCTCGGACCTCCGCTCTCTGTGTGTTGACCCAGTCTTAGAGCTCATTTTCTAGTTCGGGCCATCTGCTTTTCTTCCCTCTGAAAGGTTTAGTTGTCTTTTTGCGCTGAGTCAATTCCTCACGCTGCTGTTTCCAACGTCTTATCATCGACTCATTAAGACCAAGCTCCCGTGCAGCAGCTCTATTTCCTTTTCCAACAGCCAGATCAATCGCCTTCAACTTGAAAGCTGCATCATATGCATTTCTCCGTGTCTTTGCCATGATGAGGGTGACAAAATGACTACCGTAATCAGAATGATGGGAAGTTTGAGAGCGCTCGATTTAATCTAAACAGTAAACAAAAAAGTTGTTTGACCTTAACCCGTTTGGCAATTTCATTGGTCTAATGAAAGCTTCATGCCGCCAAAAAACTGAGCACGTCACAGAATGTGTTTTTTTGGAGAAAAAAAATTTGAAAGCGGGAAAAATCCATATATTAACCGCGCCATTGTTTAAGCTGCGAGATTCAAAGCGTGGGAAAAAAGTTGCGGCTTATAGTCCGGAAATTACGGTACATGGATTATGACACATGCGTATGTATGGCAACGACCAAGTTTATACATCGCAATATTTTTGAACGTGTGCAGACTTTTCTGAAATTGCGCAAGCAGATATTTATTGTGAAATGTATGCAACGGTTATAAATGAGGACCCAGATGCCTTCATCTGACTAACAGGCAACAGCAAGCAGTGTTGTGGCACCTCGTTGACGGTTCCAGACACTTGTAGCTGTGTTCTCCTGTTGAGCAAAAAATAACAAGAGTTAACATAGCACCAAATGAAACCTGTTTTACACAGCACATTTTCCGGAGCTAAATGATTGTGGGCAGTGTACGTGTTTTTTTTACCACACTCGTTTTTGACAGGAAGTGAGAAGTGAGAAGCCACAACAGTGCAGCTATTGGAAACTACTCACTGGTCACAGATGTCAGTTGAACATCTAGCCTAGTTTCGTTTTACATTTTGGTTGAGTTGCCAACTAACGTGAATTCAACAAAAAATGGCACCATGTTTTTGGATTTAGGTTAAAAGTTTGGTGGGAAAAATAGGAAATTCCCTTACATTGATTACTTTTTGCAAATCCAATTGGTCCTATGTTGTCATCATATTGCATTTTGTTGAAATGAAGTGGAAACAACATTGTTCCAACCAGTTTTTGCCCAGTGGGTAGTGATCAGTACAAACTCATTGAGTCAGACTTAAAGTAGGTCAAGTAGCCTGTGTGTTATACATGGTGTTTGGGTATTTAAAAATGTGTCAGTAGGATATATAGTATTGTATGTAAAGGGCTAAGCAAGAAAAACTTCCAAAAGGACTAATTCGAGACAGAAAGGAGTTGGAGCACTCAACTGTCACCTGTTATCATCCTATAAAATGGATTAAAGTGACCTAAAATAAATCCATCTCTGCCTTTCCAATTACTTTCTGCCTCAAATTAGTCCTTTGGGATGTTTTTCTTGGTAAGCCCTTCTCATGCTTTTCATCATTGTTGTTGAGCACCCCTCCTTTCCTTTGTTTGCTGAAGATTGAAGGCCCACCTGAACTCATATCATTGCATGTATTTCTGAGACACCAATTCAGTACTCTATCCGCATTGTAGATCTAATATGTATATGAGAATGCACTTTTTTTTACTATATGCTTCCAAGTAGTTATTCAAATACCAACAATCTGTCAAACACTCGTGACAGCAACTCTTTTACCAATGTATTAATATTATTTTACCTGAGATGAATTTTCCTCATGATTACGCCACCAAACACCAGGACAGCTACACATGCTGCAACACCTGTTATCATCCCCCAATAGAAGAGACTGTTGTCTGTGGCCTGTTGCACTTGGTTTCCTGAGCAAGGGGAAAATATATATTATGATCTTATGTGTTTCTCTTCCGCCATCTTGTTCATTTACATTAAGGCAACGTGTTGTTGACAGTCTCTATACTTTAAGACATTATTACATGTATTGATGACAAAATACAATATTGTGACTACAGAAATTCTCACTTCAGTCAAATGTAACTTCTATGACAGACGTTACGAAACAAGACCACAAAACACTGACAGAACATAAAGGTAAGCACATGACAGGCATTCCACTAAATATGTGGTGATAAGATATGCTGGGGTTCATTTTAAAATGATTGTGAACAATCCCATCAGACCAAACACTTACCATTGACAGAAATATGTATGTTTATATCAGAACTGCCTTTATAATGTGTACAATCACAGGTGTATTTCCCTTCATCAGATGGTTGTATGTTGGTGATGTGTAGAAACACTCTGTCATTCTCTATCTGCAGTGTGACTCTGGGGTCACAAGAGCTGTTGGTATGATTTGTTTCAAAGTCTTGTGAAACTCTACACTCATGACCCTCACTTATAACTCTATTTTTGTGACATACTACTGTCATGATGTCAGTGAGAGTTTGGTTTGGGCAGAGAAGAGTGGCATCTGCTCCTCCTGTCTCCAATGTTTTCTCTTGAGTCACTGTAAACAGGAAGGGAAACAGATTGTGAGTATATTATTTCATGAGATCGGTTTGATTGAGCATGAGTAGTACTATCAATTCTCATGAATAAAAAGTCCCATTTCAGTCTACAGAAATTACTTCAGGCCCAAAATGATGTTTTATAATGGTAAAAAGAAACCTGGCACAAGAAAAAGTAACTTTACTGAATTGTTAATGCCCAAATGAAGATGACCCAAAGTGAATTAATGACCTCATACTAAAGCTATATCAATGTAACAGGAATATAATATGGGGGGGTTTAACTGTTTACGGGATGCAAATCTAAACAAGTATCTAAACTACATTCTCTTCCTAACATGTCTAAGGTATTAAACCACAACATTAAAGAGATGGGTCTGTGTGAACTGTAGAGATAGAAACATCCAACTGAAAGACAATACTCCTATTACTCTCACCTCCAAAACTCATATTCAGTCATTTACTTATTTATTGTAAACTTGGCTTTAATTGACTGTGTTTCTGAATGTAAATACCTTCCTAGAACAATTACGGACAATAGTCCATTGTCTTTAACGTTTAAGCTCAAACCTCCTATACCAATAGCAGAGACATAGAGATCCAACACAATGTTTCTTGGAGATAAGGAGTTTACCTCATATTGCAACACACAGATAGATATGTTTTTGGAAATGAATGTAGACAATGAAGTATGCTCAACTGTAGTCTAGGAAGCTCTTAAATCATACATGAGAGGTTGTATCATGTCTTACTCTTCACATAAGAAAAATAAGACCAATAAAGTATTCGAATTACTAGAACAGAAAATCCACGACTTCGAAAGAAAATACAGTTTAGATAGAAATGTTGACACCCGTCAACAGTTGAACACTTTGAAGATTTAATATAACACAATAAACTCTCGATCTGCAGAGATTGCTGCCATAAAATCCAAGCAACAATATGTTGAGCAAGGTGAAAGTGCAGGGGAAACGCTTGCTTGGCAAATTAAGAAAGAGGAAGAGGAATGAACCATCCATAGCATTCAAACCCCAGATGGTAGCATAACAATTGTTCCTTCTGAAGTTAACTCAGTCTTTAAAATATTTTATCACAATCTGTATCAATCCCAAAACAAAAGTTCAAAGGAATATATAGACATTTTCCTCAATAAGGCCATTTTACCAATTATAAATGAACCAGAGAAAAGGAATATGGATAAAACATTACCCCAGGTGAACTGTTGGAGGCCATCAATAATCTACAGATTGGGAAATCTCCTGGTAATGATGGATTCCCAGTGGAATGTTATAGACACCTTTATCCCAGATTACTAAGGCCTATGTTATTATGCTCACAGCAGCTCTAGAGAAAAATGAACTTCCCCAGTCACTATGTTTGGCTACAATCACCCTACTTAAAAATAAAGATAATGATCCACTGTCATGCAGATCCTTCTGCCCAGTATAACTTTTGAATGTGGATTACAAAATCATTGCTAAGGTTTTGGCTTTTCGTTGGCATAGAAACAGTAATGCAAAGGTTAATTCACTCAGATCAAACAGGGTTTATAAGAAAAAGGATGTCTTCAGACAATCTCCACAGTTTTTTTCAATGTAATCTATCATACCACCATCAAAGTCATGAGGTGGAAAGAAACAACATTGCCAGGCACCCTTATTTGGAATAACACCACCTTACCTCCAGCATTTAGTGATGACACCTTTAAGTCATGTTCCAAAGTGGCATCATGAATTTGTAACATGTTTACTATGATGGATATATACTGTCATTGAATGAATTACATTATCCAAGGCTGATTTCTTTCAGTTCTCACAACTCAGAAATCATATTCAGTCACTTCAACAGAATCTGGATGAACCTAAGGCATCTAGCATAGAAAACATACTGAAAGAAGCTGCTACGCTAAAGAAGTTGATTGCCAAGTTATATCAAGAGCTGATTGAAACTCTACCTGATGGTTCAGAACCTATAATGAACAAATGGTAAACAGATCTAAATGAAGAAATTGAGGAGAACCAATTGGTCACAGAAATGTCCGTTTTAACATCCGTTTTGTCACCAAAGCCCCATATACCACCCACCACTGCGACCTGTACGCTCTCGTTGGCTGGCCTTCGATTCATAATCGTCGCCAAACCCACTGGCTCCAGGTCATCTACAAGACCCTGTATAGGTAAAGTCCCCCCTTATCTCCGCTCACTGGTCACCATAGCAGCACCCGCCTGTAGCACGCGCTCCAGCAGGTATATCTCTCTGGTCACCCCCAAAGCCAATTCCTCCTTTGGCCATCTCTCTTTCCAGTTTTCTGCTGCCAATGACTGGAACGAACTACAAAAATCTCTGAAACTGGAAACACTTATCTCCCTCAGTAGCTTTAAGCACCAGCTGTCAGAGCAGCTCACAGATCACTGCACCTGTACATAGCCCATCTATAATTTAGCCCAAACAACTACCTCTTCCCCTACTGTATTTATTTATTTTATTTATTTTATTTTGCTCCTTTGCACCCCATTATCTCTATTTCTACTTTGCACTTTCTTCCACTACAAATCTACCATTCCAGTGTTTTACTTGCTATATTGTATTTACTTTGCCACCATGGACTTTTTTTGCCTTTACCTCCCTTATCTCACCTCATTTGCTCACATTGTACATAGACTTATTTTTCTACTGTATTATTGACTGTATGTTTGTTTTACTCCATGTGTAACTCTGTGTTGTTGTATGTTGTCGAACTGCTTTGCTTTATCTTGGCCAGGTCGCAATTGTAAATGAGAACTTGTTCTCAACTTGCCTACCTGGTTAAATAAAGGTGAAATAAATAAAAATAAATAAATATGTGAACATTTTTATATCTGCTCCTACAATTTAAGACATGAACTAATGCAATGTAAGATCATTCATAGGACTTACTATACTCCTGCCAGAATGCATGTAATGTCACCCAGAAATGTCACATCTCTGTTGGAGATGCAAAAAGCACAAAGGAACTCTATTACATATGCTGTGGTCCTGTGACAAACTGACACCATTCTGGGATAATGTATGTGCTATCATTTCATTGTGTCTAGGAATTTATATCCATTCATCTCCATGATTAAGTTTGTTGGGAAATGTAAATATTGGTAATCAATATCATAGAAAGTTTTGAAATCTAGGTCTACTGGCTGCAAAAAAGAATAAAGCCATCAATTGGAAAGCCCCATATCCACCCTCAATAACAAACTGTAGTTAAACCATACATATTAAACCATACATATTAAACCATACATATTAAACCATACGTATTAAACCTTACATATTTGACAGAATTTGGAAATGTTATGTTGACCATGTTAGAGAATGTTTTGTATAGTTGCCATTTTGTTTTTGTGTTGCTTGTGATAAAACATAAGATGAGTATCTAGTGGTAGTGAAATAAAAATGAAAGTTTATTCTTGTTGAGTAACTGCATTAAAACTGTAGTGAGCAATTACACTTTACAATACAGTGTCGTTATTACTGAACTGTATAGGTCTAACTCCTGTAAGGACTCCTGTAAGGTTCAGGGCTAGTGTACAAATTAAATAGATCATGGGATACATCTCGCTTACCGTCAACAGCTGTGAATAGACCCCACAGCACCAGAAGCAGAGCAAGTCTGGATACACTTCCACACATACTGACCAACTGCAGAACCAAACGTCGACCCAACACTGCCTGCTCAGACCGACTATAGATATGACGTCAATGCAACATTATTTACTCAGTAGAGGAACAAAATAAAACTAAATCAAAACAAAGTGACGCTCATTTGACTGGGTTGACTTGGTTATAATGGACCTTGAGAGCTGAGAGGAGGAAGTGGTGCTGTTGTCTAGCTTGTATTCATGTTACTCCTATGCAGAAACAATGGCACCTCTGCAAGTGCAACCTAGTTTTTGTGACTGGGGTCTTTGTAGAGCACCACAGAGAGGTCTTATGATCTACCACAGACACATCAACAGGTCCACTTGCTTCTTTAGACACCAACAATTATAGATTTTGCACCACCATAAGGCTGAAGGGTGCTTTTTAACTGATTTTTTTATTTTTTATTTTTATTTCACCTTTATTTAACTAGGCAAGTCAGTTAAGAACAAATTCTTATTTACAATGATGGCCTAGCAAAAGGCAAAAGGCCTCCTGTGGGGTTGGGGGCTGGGTTTAAAAATATATATAAATTAAATAAAATATAGGACAAAACACACATCAACACAAAACAGGGAACAAACATTATGGTGCACAACAGCACAGAAGGGCAAAAAGGTAGAGACAACAATACATCACGCAAATCAGCCATAACTGTCAGTAAGAGTGTCCATGATTGAGTCTTTGAATGAAGAGATGGAGATGTCCAGTTTGAGTGTTTTTTTGCACCTCATTCCAGTCGCTAGCTGCAGCGAACTGAAAATACGAGCGACCCAGGGATGTGTGTGCTTTGGGGATCTTCAACAGAATGTGACTGGCAGAACGGGTGTTGTATGTGGAGTATGAGGGCTGGAGTAGATATCTCAGATAGGGGGGAGTGAGGCCTAAGAGGGTTTTATTAATAAGAATCAACCACTGGGTCTTGCGACGGGTATACAGAGATGACCAGTTTACAGAGGAGTATAGAGTGCAGTGATAAGGAGCATTGGTGGCAAATCTGATGGCAGAATGGTAAAGAACATCTAGCCGCTCAAGAGAGCACCATTACCTGCAGATCTATACATTACGTCTCTGTAATCTAGCATGAGTAGGATGGTCATCTGAATCACGGTTAGTTTGGCAGCTGGGGTGAAAGAGGAGCGATTACGATTTAACTTTAACCTGCAGCTTTGATATGTGCTGAGAAAAGGACAGTGTACCATCCAGCCATACTCCCATGTACTTGTATGATGTGACTACCTCAAGCTCTAAACCCTCAGTAGTAATCACACCTGTGGCGAGAGGGGCATTTTTCTTACCAAACCACATCACCTTTGTTTTGGAGGTGTTCAGAACAAGGTTAAGGGCAGAGAAAGCTTGTTGGACACTAAGAAAGCTTTGTTGTAGAACGTTTAACACAAAATCCGGGGAGGGGCCAGCTGAGTATAAGACTGTATCATCTGCATATAAATGGATAAGAGAGGTTCCTACTGCCTGAGCTATGTTGTTTATGTAAATTGAGAAGAGCGGGGGGCCTAGGATTGAGCCTTGGGGTACACCCTTGGTGACCGGCAGTGGCTGAGACAGCAGATGTTCTGACTTTATACACTGCACTCTTTGAAAGAGGCAGTTAGCAAAGAGACACCAATACTCCTTAGCCAGCTGACAAGAATGGAATGGTCTACCGTATCAAAAGCTTTGGCCAAGTCAATAAAAATAGCAGCACAATTAGAATCAAGGGCAATGGTGACATCATTGAGGACCTTTAAGGTTGCAGTGACACATCCATAACCTGAGTGGAAACCAGATTGCATACCAGAGATAATACTATAGACATCAAGAAAGCCAGTCAGTTGATTATTGACAAGTTTTTCCAACGCTTTTGATAAACAGGGCAAAATAGCAATAGGCCTATAACAGTTAGGATCAGCTTGATCTCCCCCTTTAAATAAAGGACAAACCGTGGCTGCCTTCCAAGCAATGGGAACCTCCCCAGAGAGGAGAGACAGGTTAAAAAGGTCAGAGATGAGCTTGGCGATGATAGGGGCATCAACCTTAAAAAAGAAAGGGCCTAAACTGTCTGACCCAGAAGTTTTTTTGGGGTCAAGTTTAAGGAGCTCCTCTAGCACCTCGGACTCAACTTTGTAGCGGGATAGGAAAAAGAGGGGTGTCACGAGAATTTTCAATCCCAATGATAATAACTAACAATCAATTAAGCTTTGACCAATCCCCGAGGTTTGTAAAACCCTGGGTTTAATAATAATTAGGCAAATACTCAGTTTATGCAAAACGTCTGTAAAGTTTATTCACGAGAACGTTCTAAAGTCAAAATACAAAGAACATGTCATTTTATAACTCGGATTTAGCAATCTGGCCGGCCGGACCTAGCTACTCTGGCTGGCGGGAGCCACCTATCTGGCGGGCCAGACCTACCTATCAGGCCGGGCACATTTGGCCGGACCTATTTATCTGGCCGGACCAAGCTATCTGGCCGGTCTGCCGGACCAAGCTATCTGGCCGGACCTAGGACATCAACAGCCAGCCATTGCGTGTAGAATAGCTCAATCTACTCAATGATTGCCCCTATTTTAGTGAATTTGCGCGAGAGATTGCAAGCCAAGAAATTGCGAAATACAGCAATACCATAGCCTATAGCCTAGATCTTTTGATTACCGATACACATTTCTGTTTGTCTGTCTGGTGGCCGACATGCCTCTCTATGCCTGGTTGTGCCCCTCCCATCTCTCTCTCCCTCCCTCGCACTTTCTTTGCTGTGAAAGATGTGTGAGTTTGTGTTCTCTAAATAGACTACGGAAAATAGTTTAATCCCTTGCTAAAATACTGCATTTTAGGAGTCAAGCTTGACAACCAGAAATGGGAGTTGACACCGGGAGTCGACAGGCAAGGAGTTGAGGAATCTATTATTTTGAAGTCGACTCCCCATTACTATCCATATGGCAGTTAGGACAGAGCGCCCGGTAAATTACACAACAACACAGGTGGAAATCAACAACAGTTTCTCGAAATGTATAGACAAAACTATGACTAAATTTGACTGCTAGGTGGTAGTCCCTGGTGTCCTGCATTCTTGTTTTACATTTGAAAGCGGCGGTTTGTTGAGAAGAACGTCAAGGAAATAAATAATTTGCTAGCTAGCTAGCTCGCTGTTAGCTCTCAGGATAATCCTCCATGGACATGGTAGCTACATTTTCATTTTGACCTGTTGTAGGCGCTGACATTTAGATTTATGTTTAGTTAATTGATATTAAGTGTGTGTGTGTGTGTGTGTGTGTGTGTGTGTGTGTGTGTGTGTGAGAGAGAGAGATATGGTACATGAAAACACGAAACCTAGATTGCTTGTGTGTGTAGACAGTAAGCTAGGCTAATTCTTGAAATTTGTACCCCCAATAAAGATGTGAAGATTTTCTTGATTCATCAGAGATCCTTGTATTTTTGTGTATTTTGTATTTGAGAATACCATAAATTTAGCATATCCCTGCTCCCCCTCAACACGTATTCTAACGTCTTTGTTAATTCTCCACTGTCTGTTTTTTTGCAGGAATCTTCTAATTTGGATGAATGAGGGAACTAAAGGAAGCAGTACATAAGTTATCCAGCCTGCTGACTAAGAAATGGAAATAGCCTATGCTTTGCTGTCTATCTCTCTCTATCTCTCTCCGTCTGTCTGACTGGCATATTGCTGATGGGCAACATAGGCTTAGCCTAGCAAGTACATTGACTAACTTCTTTAAGACCTTGATTCGTCTCTGTCTTTACAGTTCCTGAAACATGTCAGTGGCCTGATGCATGGTCTCTACAGAGGTGCTTGGCCACCCACTCAGTTACCAGTGACCTATTCTGCCACATCCCAAGGAATTGAGAGCGCAGGACGCAAAGTATTTTCTTTAAAGACATCTCTAAGCTATAACTGCCACAAAATTCTTCAACTAGTACCATGGAAATACTTTTAGCCAGCTGAGTAGACATCATTTCTTCAAGAGTGTCATCTTATGGTTTGCTTTTAAAATATCAACTTGATGAAGTTGTAATGCGCTGATTGTCTTCACTGTAGATCTGACCCATCACACCACTCTTCAAGAGGACCACTAGGCTCCAGATCTGATCCATCACACCACTCTTCAAGAGGACCACTCTGCTCCAGATCTGACCCATCACACCACTCTTCAAGAGGACCACTAGGCTCCAGATCTGATCCATCACACCACTCTTCAAGAGGACCACTGTGCTCCAGATCTGACCCATCACACCACTCTTCAAGAGGACCACTGTGCTCCAGATCTGACCCTTCACACCACTCTTCAAGAGGACCACTCTGCTCCAGATCTGACCCATCACACCACTCTTCAAGAGGACCACTACGCTCCAGAACTGACCCATCACACCACTCTTCAAGAGGACCACTCTGCTCCAGATCTGACCCATCACACCACTCTTCAAGAGGACCACTATGCTCCAGATCTGACCCATCACACCACTCTTCAAGAGGACCACTACGCTCCAGAACTGACCCATCACACCACTCTTCAAGAGGACCACTACGCTCAAGAGGACCACTACGCTCCAGATCTGACCCATCACACCACTCTTCAAGAGGACCAATACGCTCCAGATCTGACCCATCACACCACTCTTCAAGAGGACCACTCTGCTCCAGATCTGACCCATCACACCACTCTTCAAGAGGACCACTACGCTCCAGATCTGACCCATCACACCACTCTTCAAGAGGACCACTATGCTCCAGATCTGACCCTTCACACCACTCTTCAAGAGGACCACTACGCTCCAGATCGCCTTCTGTGCTCAGAGGTCCTTGATGAGGATCTAGCCCATCACACCACTGTTGCAGTTTAACTTTAATTGGTAACTATGGAAACAACTAGAAATGTAATGAACAATGTTTTCAATATCCAACTTTATCCTCTGCAGATCTTATTGCAGTACACTCTTAGGGGAAAAACCTTATTTGGCTGTCCCCATAGGAGAACCCTTGAAGAATCCTGTTTGATTCCAGGTAGAACCCTTTCCACAGAGGGTTCTAAATGGAAACCAAAAGTGTTCTACGTGAAACCAATAAGGGTTATTCTATGGGGACACCTGAAGAACCCTTCTGGAACCCTTTTTTCTAAGAGTGTACGTAATAAGCTGTAGTCAGGTGGTCATTACTATGACCAGTAGGATACATAATATAGCACATAATATAGTGGTCAGAATTATGACCAGCTGGTCACATGGGGGTCAGAAAAAGACGTCATATTCTTGTCGGTAAAAATACGTTCAAATATGTCCTATTTCATCCAGTTTGCGACAGAATAAGACGTCATAAAAAGATGTCATACTGACGTCTTTTCAACCAGGTTTTGACCACTGGGTGGGATACAACTGTAAGTAGGCCTATACTATAGTAATTTGTTTCCAAGTAGACAATGTTTCAGAATTTGAGGTCAGTGCAGCATATTAAAAATACATTATTGAATTCAAACAATCTGTTTGAGGTCCCCAACAATTTGCAATAGTTTTTTTTTCAGAAATTGTCAGATACAGCAAATGTCACTGTAAAAGTTAAAAACATTCTGCCAACCCCTCCAGAGACATTTCATCAAACTCGCCATTTCTATTTGGAAACTACCATGGTATAATTCCAATACTTCCAAAGTACACAGCAAAAATAGGCGTTATTGTCACTATAAATGGTGAATGAAGGCCGTTTTTCAGGCAGATTCTCATTCATGCGCACACAGGTTCAGGACGGTCTGATTTATAACAGGAAACATGCGTATATGTATGGCAACCACCAAGTTTATACATCTCAATATTGTTGTAAGTGTGCAGTCTTTTCAGAAATGGCGCATGCAGATATTTATTGTGAAATGAACGCAACGGTTATAAATGAGGACCCAGATGCCTTCATCTGACTAACAGGCAACAGCAAGCAGTGTTGTGGCACCTCGTTGACGGTTCCAGACACTTGTAGCTGTGTTCTCCTGTTGAGCAAAAAATAACAAGAGTTAACATAGCACCAAATGAAACATGTTTTACACAGCACATTTTCCGGAGCTAAATTATTGTGGGCAGTGTATGTGTTTTTTTTACCACACTCGTTTTTGACAGGAAATGATAAGTGAGAAGCCACAACAGTGCAGCTATTGGAAACTACTCACTGGTCACAGATGTCAGTTGAACATCTAGCCTAGTTTCATTTTGGTTCAGTTGTCAGCTAACGTGATTCAACATGAATTCAGCAAATAATGTCACTATGTTATTGGATTTAGGTTAAAAGTTGGGGGGAATAGGAAATTCCCTTACATTGATTACTTTTTGCAAATCCAATCAGTCCTATGTTGTCATCATATTGCATTTTGTTGAAATGAAGTGGAAACAACATTGTTCCAACCAGTTTTTGCCCAGTGGGTAGTGATCAGTACAAACTCATTGAGTCAGACTTAAAGTAGGTCAAGTAGCCTGTGTGTTATACATGGTGTTTGGGTATTTAAAAATGTGTCAGTAGGATATATAGTATTGCATGTAAAGGGCTAACCAAGAAAAACTTCCAAAAGGACTAATTCGAGACAGAAAGGAGTTGGAGCACTCAACTGTCACCTGTTATCATCCTATAAAATGGATTAAAGTGAGCTAAAATAAATCCATCTCTGCCTTTCCAATTACTTTCTGCCTCAAATTAGTCCTTTGGGATGTTTTTCTTGGTAAGCCCTTCTCATGCTTTTCATCATTGTTGTTGAGCACCCCTCCTTTCCTTTGTTTGCTGAAGATTGAAGGCCCACCTGAACTCATATCATTGCATGTATTTCTGATAAGGAAATTATATAATAAAGGTAAATGAATAAAGAATCCCTCCCTGAAACGTAACTGATTAGTAGATATGTAGCATGTGTGATGAATAATTAAAGTACTGAACATAAGTCCCATGAGGCCTAGTAGAGGCCCGGGAGGAAGAGCAATGTGTGTGTGTGTTAGTGGGCCTAAGGGAACTGTAGACGTGTGTGTGACCCGACCTGAAGAGGCTTGGAAGAAACAGGGAGTAACCTTCAAGGTCCCCCTAATCTCGGGGGAAAGGAACAGGCAGCGCTGGATAGTGATTAACAGTGGTGAGAAGTCCGGGGAGGGATACTATTCACCTACTGTTCGTGTGTATGGATGTGCGTAGGATATCTACTGTTTGTGTGGAGGTATGTGTGTAAGCGGGGAGGGAGCATAAAATAAACTTCTTTGTGTAATGTACTTCAGAACGTTCTCTGAATAAACTGTACAGACCTTTTGCAGAAAGCTGAGTCCTTGCCTAATTATTATTAACCCAGTGTCTTACAAACCTTGGGGATTAGTCAAGGCTTATTGATTATGAATTATTATCATTGGGATTTGAAAATTCCCGTGACAATTTCTGACACCAATTCAGTACTCTATCCTCATTGTAGATCTAATATGTATTTGAGAATGCACCATTTTTACTACAGTGCTTCCAAGTAGTTATTCAAATACCAAAAAGCTGAGAAACACTCTTTTACCAAGCTATTAGTTTTATCTTACTTGAGATACATTTTCCTCATGATTACGCCACCAAACACCAGGACAGCTACACATGCTGCAACACCTGTTATCATCCCCAAATAGAAGAGACTGTTGTCTGTGGCCTGTTGCACTTGGGTTCCTGAGAAAGGGGAAAATATATATTATAATCTTGTATGTTTGTCTTGAGCCATCTTGTTCATTTACATTAAGGCAACGTGTTGTTGACAGTCTCTATATTTTAAGACATTATTACATGTATTGATGAGAAAATCCAATATTGTGACTACAGAAATTCTGAGTTCTGTCAGATGTAACTTCTATGACAGACGTAATGAAACAAGGCCACAAAACACTGACAGAACATAAAGGTAAGCACATGACAGGCATTCCACTAAATATGTGGTGATAAGATATGCTGGAGTTCATTTTAAAATGATTGTGAACAATCCAATCACCAAACACTTACCATTGACAGAAATATGTATGTTTATATCAGAACTGCCTTTATAATATGTACAATCACAGGTGTAGTTCCCTTCATCATGCTACTCCTATAACTTAAGACATGAACTAATGCAATTTAAGATAATTCATAGGACTTACTATACTCCTGCCAGAATGCATGTAATGTCACCCAGAAATGTCACATTTCTGTTGGAGATGCACAAAGTACCCTATTACATATGCTGTGGTCCTGTGACAAACTGACACCATTCTGGGATAATTTATGTGCTATCATTTCACGATTATGTTTGTTGGGAAATGTAAATATTGGGATCAATATCAGAGAAAGTTTTGTAATCTAGGTCTACTTGCTGCAAAAAAAATTGTAAAGCCATTAACTGGAAAGGCCCATTTCTACCCTCAGTTCAAACCTCCAGTTTGTTACTATCTAGCTACATCCCATTAGATTTATAAAATCAAACATAAGCCAGATAGACATACTGTATTTGACAGAATTTGGAAATGTTTCAACCATCTTAGAGAATGTTTTGTATAGTTGGCATTTTGTTTTTATGTTTGTGTTTAATTAAGAGCATGAGTAGCTAGTGGTAGGGAAGTAAAAAAGAAAGTTTATTCTTATTGACTAACTGTATTAAAACTAGTGAACTATTTGGTTACACTTTACAATACAGTATAGGTCTAACTCCTGTAAGTACTCCTGTAAGGTTCAGGGCTAGTGTACAAATTAAATAGATCATGGGATACATCTCTTACTGTCAACAGCTGTGAATAGACCCCACAGCACCAGCAGCAGAGCAAGACTGGATACACTTCCACACATACTGACCAACTGCAGAACCAAACGTCGACCCAACACTGCGTGCTCAGACCGACTACAGATATGACGTCAATGCAACGTTATTTACTCAGCAGAGGAACAAAAATAAACTAAATCAAACCAAAGTAATGCTCCTTTGACTGGGTTGACTTGGTTATAATGGGCCTTGAGAGCTGATAGGAGGAAGTGGTGCTGTTTTCTAGCTTCTACCTGTCCTACTGTTTCACAGAAACACTTGCACTTCTCCTAGTGCATCTTGGTCTTTGTGACTGGGGTCTTTGTGGAGAACTCACCACAGAGAGGTCTTATGATCTACCACAGACACATCAACAGGTCCACTTCCTTCTTCAGACACAAACAATGATAGATTCTGCACCACCACAAGGCTGAAGGGTGTTTTTATCAAGCATAGAACTGATGCAGGTATTGGTTAGTTTCAGTCAACACAAACGGCCAATGTGTACACGTTGTAGTTCTATAGAAGAAACCCTGATAGGAGAAGCAATTTTTGCCTAAGTGGGAAGTGTCATTAAGTCAACATATGTTCTGACACCTGTCATAACTGCAAAAAGTACACTGCCTTGTTATGTAGATATTATGTCAATATTACAATGCTCTTATGATGTATAGTTCAAATGAAGTATTACCCAACTGTCTTACCGCATCATAACCCCAAATATACTGGTCCAAAAAATAAAGGGAACTTAAACAACACATCCTAGATCTGAATGAAAGAAATAATCTTATGAAATACTTTTTTCTTTACATAGTTGAATGTGCTGACAACAAAATCACACAAAGAATCAATGGAAATCCAATTTATCAACCCATGGAGGTCTGGATTTGGAGTCACACTCAAAATTAAAGTGGAAAACCACACTACAGGCTGATCCAACTTTGATGTAATGTCCTTAAAACAAGTCAAAATGAGGCTCAGTAGTGTGTGTGGCCTCCACGTGCCTGTATGACCTCCCTACAACGCCTGGGCATGCTCCTGATGAGGTGGCGGATGGTCTCCTGCGGGATCTCCTCCCAGACCTGGACTAAAGCATCCGCCAACTCCTGGACAGTCTGTGGTGCAACGTGGCGTTGGTGGATGGAGCGAGACATGATGTCCCAGATGTGCTCAATTGGATTCAGGTCTGGGGAACGGGCGGGCCAGTCCATAGCATCAATGCCTTCCTCTTGCAGGAACTGCTGACACACTCCAGCCACATGAGGTCTAGCATTGTCTTGCATTGGAAGGAACCCAGGGCCAACCGCACCAGCATATGGTCTCACAAGGGGTCTGAGGATCTCATCTCGGTACCTAATGGCAGTCAGGCTACCTCTGGCGAGCACATGGAGGGCTGTGCGGCCCCCCAAAGAAATGCCACCCCACACCATGACTGACCCACCGCCAAACCGGTCATGCTGGAGGATGTTGCAGGCAGCAGAATGTTCTCCACGGCGCTCAGTGTGAACCTGCTTTCATCTGTGAAGAGCACAGGGCGCCAGTGGTGAATTTGCCAATCTTGGTGTTCTCTGGCAAATGCCAAACGTCCTGCACGGTGTTGGGCTGTAAGCACAACCCCCACCTGTGGACGTCGGGCCCTCATACCACCCTCATGGAGTCTGTTTCTGACCGTTTGAGCAGACACATGCACATTTGTGGCCTGCTGGAGGTCCTTTTGCAGAGCTCTGGCAGTGCTTCTCCTGCTCCTCCTTGCACAAAGGTGGAGGTAGCGGTCCTGCTGCTGGGTTGTTGCCCTCCTACGGCCTCCTCCACGTCTCCTGATGTACTGGCCTGTCTCCTGGTAGCGCCTCCATGCTCTGGACACTACGCTGACAGACACAGCAAACCTTCTTGCCACAGCTCGCATTGATGTGCCATCCTGGATGAGCTGCACTACCTGAGCCACTTGTGTGGGTTTTAGACTCTGTCTCATGCTACCACTAGAGTGAAAGCACCGCCAGCATTCAAAAGTGACCAAAACATCAGCCAGGAAGCATAGGAACTGAGAAGTGGTCTGTGGTCTCCACCTGCAGAACCACTCCTTTATGGGGGTGTCTTGCTAATTGCCTATAATTTCCACCTGTTGTCTATTCCATTTGCACAACAGCATGTGAAATGTATTGTCAATCAGTGTTGCTTCCCAAGTGGACAGTTTGATTTCACAGAAGTGTGATTGACTTGGAGTTACATTGTGTTGTTTAAGTGTTCCCTTTATTTTTTTGAGCAGTGTATATTCTGAACTTCTTGTATTTAATTTTGTATTATTGCGCTATCCCTATGCTTGTGATGTCTTTCTACCTCAGTTTATGTGGCGGGACTACCACTGGGCTGAAACACAATCTCCAGATTGTGTAGTTATCAAGACAGCAGCACCACCTGCCCCTTACTTATTGAAAAAGGTGCTTAGCAACTACCGCTTCGGCACATACCTGGCACGAACTCGGGACCTCTGCCTTGCTAGCACACGTGACTGTTCTCCCTCATGCATCTTAGCTGATCACACCACCTCAAAAGCTAATGAGGCGACGCAAGCGGGACACTTAAAGCTGAGGCGCAAGGTTGGGGTCAATTCCAATTAAATTCCAGTCAATTCATGAAGTACACTGAAATTCCAATTTGAAGTCCTATTCCAATTCTCTTCAATGCCTTTCAATTAGGAACATTTGGAATTAGAATTGGAATTTGGTTTACTTTCTGAATTGATCTGGAATTAAAATGGAAGTGACCTTACAATGACCCTGCTGTGGAAGAAGTTTCACACATCTCCATGTGCTACATTCATCCCTCAAACTTCCTCAACAGCGCCCCCAGTGTTGAGCTGAGCACAACTGTTGATCTGAGCCATTGCGCAACACTGTAAAGGATGTCGCGCTGCTTCCTTAGCGAGTACTGCTTACCCCCATTGACCCTGCTGAGGAGGAAGTTTCACACATTTACAACATTCTGTTTAGTCCACTGAAGAGGCCTCTAAAATAACTAGTGTTAAACATTACAGTTGTTAATATTTGATCTTTCTCAGAAACCCCTGTGCAAGAGGAACCAGTCAAAGGAGCATCACTTTGGTTGGATTAAGTTTTTATTGTGTTCCTCTACTGAGTAAATACATCATATCTGTAGTCGGTCTGAGCAGGAAGTGTCGGGTCAACATTTGGTTGTGCAGTTGGTCAGTAAGTGTGGAAGTGTATCCAGACTTGCTCTGCTTTTGGTGCTGTGGGGTCTATTCACAGCTGTTGAAAGTAAGAGATATTGCATGATCTATTTAATTTGTACCCTAACCCTAATACAGGGTAACAATGAGTAATTACAGTACTTGTTACACTGTACTTACAGGAGTTCGGCCTACACAGTAATAAGGACACTGTATTGTAAAGTCTAATTGTTCACTACAATTTTAATAGTCATTAAGAATAAACTGTCATTTTCATTTTCCTACCTTTAGCTTCAAGATCAATCAAACCTATCCTATGAAAAAACACTCTCACAATCTGCTTCTCTTCCTGTTTGCAGACTCAAGTGAAAACGTTGGGAACAGGAGAAGCAGATGTTACTCTCATCTGCCAAAACCAAACCCTGAGTTACATTACTCAAATGATATGTCATTTAAATAGAGTGATGAGTGTCCAGTGTCATATTGTTCTGACCCAAAAAGTCCAGACAGCATTTGTGACCCCAGAGTCACACTACAGATAGAGAGTGAAGGAGTGTTTCTACACATCACCAACATACAATCATCTGATGAAGGGAACTACACTTGTGAGTCTTACATTTTAGTCATTTAGCAGACGCTCTTATCCAGAGCGACTTACAGTAGTGGATGCATACATTTCATACATTTTCTTCACATCATGGAGGTACACATCTTTTGCATTTCAGTATTTCTGTCAAAGGTGTTTGGAGTTTTTCCAGGTTATAGAGCTCGCCAGCTTGTAGTCCTAAAAACCGAAAATGAGTTACCTTTGTTCAGCCCTTCCTATGGGGAAAATGAGTTACCTCTGGTTCGTTCAGCTCTTCCTATGGAGAAAATGAGTTACCTCTGGTTCGTTCAGCCCTTCCTATGGAGAAAATGAGTTACCTCTGGTTCGTTCAGCCCTTCCTATGGAGAAAATGAGTTACCTCTGGTTTGTTCAGCCCTTCCTATGGGGAAAATGAGTTACCTCTGGTTCGTTCAGCCCTTCCTATGGAGAAAATGAGTTACCTCTGGTTCGTTCAGCCCTTCCTATGGAGAAAATGAGTTACCTCTGGTTCGTTCAGCTCTTCCTATGGAGAAAATGAGTTACCTCTGGTTCGTTCAGCCCTTCCTATGGAGAAAATGAGTTACCTCTGGTTCGTTCAGCCCTTCCTATGGAGAAAATGAGTTACCTCTGGTTCGTTCAGCTCTTCCTATGGAGAAAATGAGTTACATCTGGTTCGTTCAGCTCTTCCTATGGAGAAAATGAGTTACCTCTGGTTCGTTCAGCCCTTCCTATGGAGAAAATGAGTTACCTCTGGTTCGTTCAGCCCTTCCTATGGAGAAAATGAGTTACCTCGTTCAGCCCTTCCTATGGGGAAAATGAGTTACCTCTGGTTCGTTCAGCTCTTCCTATGGAGAAAATGAGTTACCTCGTTCAGCCCTTCCTATGGGGAAAATGAGTTACCTCTCGTTCGTTCAGCTCTTCCTATGGAGAAAATGAGTTACCTCTGGTACGTTCAGCTCTTCCTATGGAGAAAATGAGTTACCTCTGGTTCGTTCAGCCCTTCCTATGGAGAAAATGAGTTACCTCTGGTTCGTTCAGCTCTTCCTATGGAGAAAATGAGTTACCTCTGGTTCGTTCAGCTCTTCCTATGGAGAAAATGAGTTACCTCTGGTTCGTTCAGCTCTTCCTATGGGGAAAATGAGTTACCTCTGGTTCGTTCAGCCCTTCCTATGGAGAAAATGAGTTACCTCTGGTTCGTTCAGCTCTTCCTATGGAGAAAATGAGTTACCTCTGGTTCGTTCAGCTCTTCCTATGGAGAAAATGAGTTACCTCTGGTTCGTTCAGCCCTTCCTATGGAGAAAATGAGTTACCTCTGGTTCGTTCAGCCCTTCCTATGGGGAAAATGAGTTACCTCTGGTTCGTTCAGCCCTTCCTATGGAGAAAATGAGTTACCTCTGGTTCGTTCAGCCCTTCCTATGGAGAAAATGAGTTACCTCTGGTTCGTTCAGCTCTTCCTATGGAGAAAATGAGTTACCTCTGGTTCGTTCAGCTCTTCCTATGGAGAAAATGAGTTACCTCTGGTTCGTTCAGCCCTTCCTATGGAGAAAATGAGTTACCTCTGGTTCGTTCAGCCCTTCCTATGGAGAAAATGAGTTACCTCTGGTTCGTTCAGCCCTTCCTATGGAGAAAATGAGTTACCTCTGGTTCGTTCAGCCCTTCCTATGGAGAAAATGAGTTACCTCTGGTTCGTTCAGCCCTTCCTATGGAGAAAATGAGTTACCTCTGGTTCGTTCAGCCCTTCCTATGGAGAAAATGAGTTACCTCTGGTTCGTTCAGCCCTTCCTATGGAGAAAATGAGTTACCTCTGGTTCGTTCCGCTCTTCCTATGGAGAAAATGAGTTACCTCTGGTTCGTTCAGCTCTTCCTATGGAGAAAATGAGTTACCTCTGGTTCGTTCAGCCCTTCCTATGGAGAAAATGAGTTACCTCTGGTTCGTTCAGCTCTTCCTATGGAGAAAATGAGTTACCTCTGGTTCGTTCAGCCCTTCCTATGGGGAAAATGAGTTACCTCTGGTTCGTTCAGCCCTTCCTATGGAGAAAATGAGTTACCTCTGGTACGTTCAGCTCTTCCTATGGAGAAAATGAGTTACCTCTGGTACGTTCAGCCCTTCCTATGGAGAAAATGAGTTACCTCTGGTTCGTTCAGCTCTTCCTATGGGGAAAATGAGTTACCTCTGGTTCGTTCAGCCCTTCCTATGGGGAACATTAATGGGGAAAGAATAGGGTTTTGGAATAAACGCTGAAAATAAGGTCAGAGGTTAACACAGGCTTCGGAGATCTTATACGTTTTGTTCTGAGATACTATCAGTCAGTTAACATGACCATGGAGTTAGTGAGAATTATTGAATTCAGTCCTCTGTATGGTGTAAAACATAATCTGGTACGCTGACTATCAAATCCATGTTTCAACAATCTTTAAATTGAACAGACCAGGGTGTGATGCGTTCTGCCTCTTCATGAGATGTCAGAGAGAGTCAGCTGCAAAACTACAGTATCAAACCCTTTTCAATACGACCTCTCTCCCTAAAGTTATATTTAGGTGACCCCTAGTGGCAATTGTTTGTATTTTTGGTTGGTCTCTTGAGTGGCAGAAGAATCAAAGACAATTCATTTTTGAAGCATTTCCAGCAGCAGATTTATGACACATTGTATAACAAGCGATATCACAACATACACTACAACGTTGTTTAAACATTTTATTGATAAAAGTAGAAAACAAACACACAGCGACAACAAAGGACATCACAACATTGTGTATCTTACAGCATTTGATTTATAAAGAGTGAAGAAAGTAAACAACACACACACACACAAAAACACACACACCATGAAAGTAGTCTACATTATGATATTGTGTGGGTTATAATATTATAACACACCATGAAAGTAGTCTACATTATGATATTGTGTGGGTTATAATATAACACACCATGAAAGTAGTCTACATTATGATATTGTGTGGGTTATAATATAACAACACACACCATGAAAGTAGTCTACATTATGATATTGTGTGGGTTATAATATAACAACACACACCATGAAAGTAGTCTACATTATGATATTGTGTGGGTTATAATATAACAACACACACCATGAAAGTAGTCTACATTATGATATTGTGTGGGTTATAATATCACAACACTTGATTTATAAAAAAAAGTGAAGAATAAAACAAAACAAGTGTAGTGTGGATTTATCATGTTTCATCATTAATCAACTACAAAATATATTTACATACATACTCTATCTATATATACAATAACCAGCAGGTCTATGTGTGTCAACCATTCAGTCCACTATTCAGTACCCACAATGCCTATGGATAGAAACGGTCTCTGAACCACACAGGTGTGTGACAGACAGTATGGTAGTCACTCAGTTCTCCTCACCCTCTAAAAGTTTCCTAAAATAGATACAACAAAATGGCATAGACATTTATTTAAAAAAAGATGTACTTCTGACTGCATCTTTGTAATTATTTCTAATGATTTCAGCTCACCTTCTACATTGCAGGTCATCTGGTCTCTCAGGAGATAATCTGTATGAAAGAAGGTCATTTAAATATCGACTGAATGGAGTATCCTATACTAGTGATGTGAGTAACATAACATAACAACAATGCAACAAATGCAACTCATTTGCATGTATGCAGTCACCATGACTACCACCTCAAAACATCATTCCAGAGCTTCTTGTTCAATGAGAGAATACGGTATAACCCCCCCCCCCCCCCACACAAAAAACAAGAGAACTTAAACCTACTTTACAACATCTTGTGCTTGTTGCATCATACACTTGTCTGAGGAGCTGAATGAAGATGTAAACCTACCTCTTTACAGCCTCCTGAGCTGGTTGTATCCTACGCTTGTCAGACGAGCTGAGGGATTGTATCCTGAATCAAGATTAAATGTTTTTGTATGTTCAGATTTGTGGATTTTTGTTAATTTATACTAAAAGCTTTTGTAACATTCTCAATATTGTCCGTTTCACTCTTTCTATCAGGATAATCAAATAAAGTTGTAAAAATACTCACATTTGTGACGGACTGGAGCTTGGTGTGAAAGAGATCAAACCAGACAATGTAGCGGCAAAAAACATACACCACAGAAATGCATTTCCAAGTTTCATTCCCAAGTTTCTTGATCAATGAGAGAGATTCCAGAAGACATTAGGAGACTATGAAAGTAAACCTACTTCTTAGTCAACCTACGCTTGACTGTTGAGCTGGTTGACAAGTGTGACCTGAAAAAACAAACATTTTTTTTAAATATAATTATTATTTATCTTAAAAAGCTGCTAAAAATGTTGAAGAGATACTCACATTTGTGATGGACTGGAGGTTGGTGTGACACTGGAATAAATCAAAATAAACACTGTACTGACAAGAACCACATCATCTGATTCATTATTCTTTCATTACAATTATTTAATCATGAGATTGAGTTTTAACCTGTATAGCACATTCTCAGAAAATGTAATTATCATGTTTTCTTTCAAATAGGTATCCATCATGATCCCTTAAATGTTCTTTAGAATGAGCATCTTACTGTTTGGATGTTGGTGGTGTCTTTAAGGGAGTTCTGCTGATTTCAGGGTCAGGAACTGGGGGTTTTCTACATTAAATTAGAGATCAACTGGTAAACAACTGGCAGTCAAATCACATTCAATTCAGAGTAACTGTTCAGTTTCAAGGTAAGAGTTTTTCTCTACCTGGAAGAGGTATCTTTTCTCCTCTTTTGCAGCCATATTATACAGAATACAGCAATGAGACACACTGAACCCATCACTGCACCAACCACTGCACCTGTGAATGAGAGAGATGACAAGAGAAGACAGAGGTCAACTTCCCAGGTACACTACACCAACGCCTCATACATGTAAATATGGCTCTGCACTACACCTGAAAGTTGAACAGTAAAACGGTTAGTCAATAGGTTGATTATGACCTGTCATTATTAGAATAACAACCACTTACCACTGATCCTGTCATCAGAGACCTGAGATTGACCTAGAACAGAAATACACAGGAAGTACTTCATCATGAACACAGGCAGTACTTCATCATGAACACAGACAGTACTTCATCATGAACACAGGCAGCACTTCATCATGAACACAGGCAGTACTTCCTCATGAACATAGGCAGTACCTCATCATGAACACAGGCAGTACTTCACTATGAACACAGGCAGTACTTCCTCATGAACATAGGCAGTACCTCATCATGAACACAGACAGTACTTCATCATGAACACAGGCAGTACTTCACCATGAACACAGGCAGTAATTCATCATGAACACAGACAGTACCTCATCATGAACACAGGCAGTACTTCACTATGAACACAGGCAGTAATTCATCATGAACACAGACAGTACCTCATCATGAACACAGACAGTACTTCATCATGTTCCTGATCATGTCAATATATTATGGTGGTATTAACCCTAACCGTGTCTCACCTGCAAATGAAGCTTGATCCCTAGTTGGAATCACCATGGAAGCCTCCTTGACGGCACCACGGGATGACGCTACACACCTAACCCTGGTGTCTTGGTCAGGTAGACTGGACGCTGCCACCATGGCAGTTATGGTGACAGTGACTGTTTCATTGGAATGGGTGACATCAGACATGGTGGATTTGTCTAGACTGATGTTTTCTATGTGGTCCCAGGTTACTGTAGGAGCAGGTCGTCCCGTAGCAGAACAGGACAGAGTGGTGTGACTGTTGTTGGTTTGTGTGATGAGGAGTGAGGGTCTATACAGCTCTATAGGACAACAACAGACATAGTTCACAGTGAATGTAAATACTATAATGTTTTCATGTACATCAAGGTCAAATGGATGCATGATGAGTTAAGGGAATTGTTCCTGGGTTAATCATTTACACACAGGTCAAGGTAGAACAATGGATTGAAGGCATTGGAGGCCATTGTTCCTGTTTTAAAGGAACATAACATTGTTTTAAGACCTCAAAAGTAGTCTAATGTTAAGGTGAATCCACATTATACAATTTGAATTTTAGAGTGTAATGTCCCTTTAACTCCTCCTTACAGTTATCATATTTTACCATTAATTTGGAGGCAGGTCCTTCCACTAATAGCTCCTTCTGGATAGGCGTTAAACAGACACTTGTAGCAGGACTCATCTCCTCTTGACACTCCTCTGATGACGATAGAGCAGTTCTGCAGTCCCTCGTCCTCAAACTCCACGTTCCTCTGAAAAGGTGGGTTGACTACTGCTCCAAATCGATTGTTGTAGGTGGCCACATTTTCAGTCGCCCCTGGTGTCACTTTCTGCCAGGTGACTTGAAGCACGTCTTTGGGTTTCATGAGCCTGCAGGTGAAGTGAGCATCCTCTCCCAGGGTTGCCATGACAACCTACTGTGTTCTCACCAGCTGAGAGAGCCCTGCATGAAGATAGTTACAGGCTGTTTAGTACACACATCTAATACAGCGCTACATTTTAGCAACCTGCAGTGAACACTATGAAGGGATTAAACAACTGCATAAATACATTTAAATGTATATACAGTATTGTATCAATCATTCAAATTCTCATTCTGTATGTTTGTACATTTCAAAATACTCTTGGAAGACTAGCCCTTGGTGGGCTAAAATAGATCCTAATAAAATCATTTCTAGGCTGTTATGTGTGTATGAAGTTTGAAACACGTATGTTAATGTTGTACTTAGAGTCCCCCTTGACTTCTTTCCAGTTTCAGTTTTTATCCAATTAATTGACTGGACAGTGCTTTTTTCTGTCCTGACAACAAATCCACTTTTTTGCTATAGCTGATATAATGCATCATATGGCAGCTATTTAAATATATATTTAAACTGTAAACCTGTCCCTGGCAAGTAAATGTACAAAAATAAAGTAAAATACATCTTGCAGAGAGGCACATTGGGAAATATGTTAATAAGACACATGTATTTTAAGCCAACACAGTATTTTAAGCTGACTATTCAATGTCAGCTCAAAAATCTCCCAATTCAAATGTCCAGGCAACTTGGATATTTAAGCTACAACGACTTTTCTAAGTTGCATTTTTTTTTTAAACAGTATAGAACAGGAAGATGCGGATGTTTGTATACTGATGGTGACTGGACCGGCCATTCACCAGTAAAATAGCCACCTTAGCTTCAAATAATATAATAATAATTGTAATTATTATATAATAATAATGAATTCATTGTATTCCTTTAAGGACTATATGCAGTTACAATTGATGTATAATGCACCTATACATTTTAGTGTAGTATTCTACATCTCATAATGAAACGCAACTCTGAAATGTATTATACTGTATAACTTACATTTTAGACCTACAGACTTATCAAGTACTTCATATGAAAACTGATGTAACTCACCCTCAGTAAAGAATAGCAGTAGAATAGAAACGTAACTGTTAACATGAGCCATGGCAGCAATGTGTGGCTAGGTGAGGCTAGGTGATGGACCTCTGGATGATGTGTGGCAAAGCATTATTTTAAACTAGGAACCGTTTTCAAGTGAGGCATGGTAACTTAGTACATTGGATAGTTTAAAAAATAACAAGCTCTGTTCTGCAACCTTGTTGGCCAATTTTGAATGTGGCTTTCTGTTGTGAGCTCCCATAGAGATAAGGACAGTTGCTAGTCTTTCTACAACTCCTCCTCCAGTGAAAGTGAAAGTAAACACAGAACAGTATCAGGAAAACACCTTTGCAAGGTTGGAGGTAATAACATTATGTATCATCATGCATAGCTAAGTGAATCTACTGGTGTGATTAACTTAACCTATATGAAGGTTTTCCCTTGTGTGTGTCAGTACCATTGCTTGCTCAAAGATGTAGCTGTGAAGTAAGTCTCTCCCTACAGCCGTTTGATTGGCTCAGCAAATTGAGTGTGAAATCAAAGATAAGGGTGGCGTTTGAACTATGCTCTACACAGCAAGCAGATTTGATTTGTAAGTACTGTATATTATACATGTGTAGCCAGCATACACAACCAAGTGTGTGTGAGAACGACATGTAAGATATTCATGTGTCAAGGGGAAAATGGACTAGCCTGAGTACCAGTCTCTAGCTAACATTCAATGTTTTATAAGAAACATTAATGTGTTGAAAATTCAAAATTGTTTGCATAGTCAACTTACACACAGCTCTGATACACACACTTACCCCACCAGACATGCTACCAGGGGTTTTTTCATAGTCCCCAAATCCAGAAAAAATGTAAGGTACAGTATTATATAGAGCCATTATTGCAGATCTGGCTCCTGACCCTGAGACTGAGTTTCTCCTCGTCTGGAGGTCCCTGCCTGGTCCGGTTGGGGGGTCTCCGCCAGAGCCAGAGCCCTTTACGCTGTCATAGAGCTACTACCTGGCCCTGCTCTAGGGATCAAGCCAGATCCTGCCAATGGAGCCCAGAGCGCTCCCTCCTTCCAGTCTCAGACTGTGTTAGACCCAGAGACTGTTTCCTCTGACAAGTCTGCCCCTAGTACAGATATCCTGCTGGTAGCCACAACAGCCTCTGATAGTCAGTTTCTGGAGACCTGTTGGACCATATAGTAGGACCTGTCTGCCAGTCTTTACCTGCCACAGTGTCCTGCCCTTAGTTATTAGTCAGGCCATGTTCCCAAGTGGCGCAGCGGTCTAAGGAACTGCATCTCAGTGCAAGAGGTGTCACTACATTCCCTGGTCGAATCCAGGCTGTATCACATCCGACTGTGATTGGGAGTCCCATGGGGCGGCGCACAATTGGCCGGGATAGGCCGTCATTGTAAATAAGAATTTGTTCTTAACTGTCTTGCCTAGTTAAATAAAGGTTAAAAATTTTAAATATTTCCCTTCATGTTATTAGTCTACCTCTTCACTTTCTCTATTGTTGCTTCATTCTTTCCTCCCTTCAACAGTTAAATGAAATAAGTTCCGTTGTCCATATCGTCATCATTCTAATGACATCATTGATTAATAAAGGACTAGAATTAGATGCAGAAGAAGGCTTTCACTTCTCTTCATGAAGATTGAATGGTTATGGGTTTGAATAAATAACTGCCATAGGGTACCGCCATCGCACGTTTGCTCTTCTGCAGTATCTAACATTCAGAAAAAAAGAACTTGCATCCGTCTTCGAAGTCTTGCTATAAGAAATACAAAAAAAAAAAAAAGCCCAGCAAGCTGTCATTTAGGGCTAGCTTCTCGCTAGCGGGACACCTGCCGACAACATCCGGTGAAATTGCAGGGCGCGCAAATTCAAATAAATATTCTTAATATTAAACATTCATGAACATGCAAGTGTTTTATATCATTTAAAAGCTTAACTTTTTGTTAATCCAACTGCGTTGTCAAATTTCACAAAGGCTTCATGGCGAAAGCATACCATGCGATTATCTATCTTTTCAACCAGCACTGGCTTCACAAAATCACAAATAGCGATTCAATAAATCACTTACCTTTGAAGATCTTCCTCTGTTTGCAATCCCAATGGTCCCAGCTACCACATGAATGGTCGTTTTGTTCGATAAAATCCTTCTTTATATCCCAAAAGGTCTGTTTAGTTAGTGCCATTGATTTAAGTAATCCACTCGTTCAACATGCAGACAAAGGAGTCCAAAAAGCTACCGGTAAACTTGGTCCAAACAAGTCAAACAACGTTTCTACTTAATCCACAGGTAGTCTAAAATGTAAATAAACTGTAATATTTCACACGGAAAGTACTATGATCAATTGGAAAGGAAAATTCATAAGCGCGCGCCTTCTCTCTCGCGCACTGAAAGACTGATTTGGTTCAGGTGCTCTCCTAACATAAACTCCAAATACTTGTTCGTTTTTCAAAAAATAAGCCTGAAACCTTGAATAAAGACTGTTGACATCCAGTGGAAGCCACAGGAATTGCAATTTGGGTGATGGATATATATATATATATATAAGCAATAGGTTTCCATAATAAGAGCCTGGGAGCTGAATTTTTTAAAATTCTGGTCGTATTTGTGCCTGCCATATCAATTCTGTTAGAGTCTCAGACATTATTTTAACAGTTTTAGAAACTTCAGAGTGTTTTCTATCCAATGCTATCAATTATATGCATATCCTGGCTTCTGGGCCTGAGTAACAGGCAGTTTACTTTGGGCACGTCAGTCAGGCGGAAATTCAGGAAACTGCCCCCTAGCCCTAAGAAGATGTATAGTCTAGCTTTTCTTGCATAGGACTCCAAGAGCTAAGGATTGTTTTTAAGGAAAGGCCAATGGAGCACAGCTGCTTGCATAATACACAAGAGACAGAGGCTATAAATTAGGAGCCTATTATGCATAACCCATAATTAATTAGGTAAATATAAGGCTAATGCTGCATTGAATGTATTACCTGACTTATGTAGCCTAGAACATCAATATATCGGGCTATATGTCAATCTAGAACAGGATTATCTATTTTGGATGCAATTTGAATGGAGTTGACGGAGAGAGAGACAGAGAGTGCTCACGCGTGCACCGATTTAAAGCAATGACATTCAAATCAGCAGTTGCAATTAAAAAAATGGAATAACAAGGTGACTCCCGAAAGCCAGAAGGAGATGGGTAAATTACACACGCATTTGGTCTTTATATTACTGTAGGATAGGTTATGCTGCAGCAAATATACTACCTGTCACCATGACGAGACCATAATATAGTTGGTCTGTCTGTCCTCACCCTGAGCGTTGATGATTCATCATGCAGGGGCCGTAGAGAAGCCAGATTTAGACATCACAGTTCCATTTCACACAATACTGTTCATTAACATAGTTTATTAATTTACCGGTTTCTTGCAGTTATTTATCCCGGTAAAAGGGAGCGGTTTTGGGCGGTAATCCTGGTAAATCTCTGTAACCGGTTTCCCGCCATTCAATCCTAAAGTGTAGCTGTACTATTATGTAGGAACGTTTACCAAACTTGTAGTTATGTGTGAAGCCGTTAGTAATGTGTGCCATCTATCTGTAGTAAAAGTATTAAAAAGGCAATAGAAATAAGGTAGTTATTAGTATTTATTCAATGTTACTGTGAAATACTAACAGCTGATTTTCCAGAGGGAAGTGAACAACCAGAAACCATTTAAACCAATATGTGATAAACTGGAAAGATATTCCATGATATCTTTTAACAAGACAATTGTGCAAGCTCCTGGAAAATACACAAATCATCAACATAAACCTTGTACTTTAAAGTTTACTGAAGACAGGCTTAGCACTAAATACATGTAAACAAAAGAGAGTTATCACAAAGACACAATTTACAGCCAAACATACATTCATCAGACATAGGAACTTTAGTAAATATAAATCAGGGGTCTCCACACGGTTGTGCAGGTTTTTGTTCCAGCCCTGTTCTACCACACCTGATTGTAATATTTAAGGTTTTGATAAGCAGCTGACTAGTAGTATTGTGTGGTGTAGAGCAGTCAGAAGTTACAAATATCACAGCTGAGCTGCAGCACGTCACCAAAGACAATACACCAAGTGTATAAAACATTAGGAACACCTTCCTAATATTGAGTTGCACCCCTTTTGCCCTCAGCTGAGCTAGTGGTTAGATAATGCAAATAGTAGCAAGGATATAGGGGGCAACTTTGTCTCATGGCCATTTCTAGGTTTATCTTATCCCATAATTGTCAATTTACTACTTTAGCAAGAGGTTCACAATACAGAGTTTGAATGATCCGCTTTGATTCGTTGTTGAAGTAAAAAAATAAAAATCCATTGTGGTGTGATGGAAATGTATATCATGTGAAGATCCAATGTTTTTGGATTGTAGAAGAGGTTGGGGAGGAAAGCAAATCCAGACTCATCGTGGAGAAGAAAATGTCGTGGCGTTTTGCCAGAGCAATGTGGATGGGTGGTCAGGCTAAACCAAAATGGAGCTCTTCTTTTCTACTGTATGTCTATTTGTATTTAGTTATTTTTTAACTAGGCAAGTCAGTTAAAAACCAATTGTTATTTACAATGACGGCCTACCCCGGCCAAACCCGGACGACGCTGTGCCAATTGTGTGCCGCCCTATGGGACTCCCAATCAGACAGACAGACAGACAGACAGACAGACAGACAGACAGACAGACAGACAGACAGACAGACAGACAGACAGACAGACAGACAGACAGACAGACAGACAGACAGACAGACAGACAGACAGACAGACAGACAGACAGACAGACAAGTAGGTAAGCTGAGCGGCAGACCAGACACTGCACGGTAACTCTGCCTCAGACTTGAAGTAGTGCTGCTCCGGTTCAACCAACACCATGCTCAGCAGTTTCTGAGAAACAACAAAGAAGAATTGTCACATTTCAATTTGGTCAATTCAGAGATCTTTGTGGGGAATAGTGTGTCTATACAGTCTACCATAAAGGTTTAATACAAAACCTGTCAATGGGCCTACAGTCATTGTGGAACATGTTGTTGTTTGAGTAAAATGTTTGAATTTGCAACGTAACCTTCAAAAGGAATATGTGCAAATATATTGTTTTTGCAAACAGCAAAAAACATTATAATGTTTTGTCCACATACATATTATTTAAGTAATATAATCATAATGAATATAGTTGCGAGAGTCCTCCTGATTTCAGGGTTATCAGGCTCTGTGCATCAAAAAAGAGAACATTTGATAAAGTAATCTGAAAGCAGTCAAATCTCACATTCCACTGGAAGGCACAGCACATATTCCAGAATAACAGCATTAATGGTTCAGGAAAACACATGTAAGTTTGTCAATCAATGTCACAGTAAAACTGTACTTTCTCTCAGATATCTGAATAAAAACCTGATCTTCCACCACAGTGACCCAGCTAAAGATTGAGGGTTTCTGGGGGTAAATTTGGGTAAACAACATGACATGTTATAAATAACATTGTAATTTCTCCCTTTGCACAACAGCACTGCCACGGCACTATACCAATACATACATAGGTTAACTGACGTGGCACTCTTAAAATAAGAAAATAGTTTACTATGACTTGGTACTATTACAGTAAGTAAGTAGGTTGACTATGACTTGGCACTATAACAATAAGTAAATAGGTTGACTATGACTTGGCACTATTACAATAAGTAAGTAGGTTGACTATGACTTGGCACTATTACAATAAGTAAGTAGGTTGACTATGACTTGGCACTATTACAGTAAGTAAGTAGGTTGACTATGACTTGGCACTATTACAGTAAGTAAGTAGGTTGACTATGACTTGGCACTATTACAATAAGTAAGTTGGTTGACTATGACTTGGCACTATAACAATCACTGAGTTTCCACTGATCCAGATATTGGAGATTTGAGATTGACCTAGACCTATCATGCCAATTATCAGGTATGTATTGACAAACCATGGCCTCTTTCACCAGCCAATGAGACTTAATCACTGACTGAAATCACCATAGAAACCTCCTTAGTGGCATCACCAGAAGGCACCACACACTTAACCTTGGTGTCTTTGTCAGGTAGACTGGACACTGTTGTAGTAGTTGTGACAGTTCATTGGGGTGGGTGACATCGACCGTGGTGGAATGTGGTCCCTGGTTTCTATAGGAGCAGGTCGTCCAGTAGCAGAACAGGACAGAGTGGTGTGACTGTTGTTGGTTTGTGTGATGAGGAGTGAGGGTCCATACAGCTCTATAGGACAACAACAGTCACAGTGAACAGCACATGAGTCATAAAGCAGGTATCTACTTTTTTTTCACCTTTATTTAACCAGGTAGGCCAGTTGAGAACAAGTTCTCATTTACAACTGCGACCTGGCCAAGATAAAGCAAAGCAGTTCGACACAAACAACAACACAGAGTTACACATATAATAAACAAACGTACAGTCCATAACACAATAGAAAAAATCTATATATAGTGTGTGCAAATGAGGTAAGATTAGGGAGGTAAGGCAATAAATAGGCCGTAGTGGCGAAGTAATTACAATTTAGTAATTAAACACTGGAGTGATAGATGTGCAGAAGATGAACGTGCAAGTAGAGATACTGGGGTGCAAAGGAGCAAAATAAATAAATAACAATATGGGGATGAGGTAGTTGGATGGGCTATTCACAGATTGGCTATGTACAGGTGCAATGATCTGTGAGCTGCTCTGACAGCTGATGCGTATAGTTATTGAGGGAGATATGAGTCTCCAGCTTCAGTGATTTTTGCAATTCGTTCCAGTCATTGGCAGCAGAGAACTGGAAGGAAAGGCGGCCAAATTAGGAATAGGCTTTGGGGGTGACTAGTGAGATATACCTGCTGGAGCACTTGCTACGGGTGGGTGCTGCTATGGTGACCAGTGAGCTGAGATTTCATTTTTTCTTTTTTTTCACCTTTATTTAACCAGGTAGGCTAGTTGAGAACAAGTTCTCATTTGCAACTGCGACCTGGCCAAGATAAAGCATAGCAATTCGACACATACAACAACACAGAGTTACACATGGAATAAACAAAACATACAGTCAATAATACAGTAGAACAAAAGAAAACAAAAAGTCTATATACAGTGAGTGCAAATGAGGTACCGTGATTTCCGGACTATTAAGCGCACCTGAATATAAGCCGCACCCACTGATTTTTTTTTGTTTTTTTTATTTTGAACATAAATAAGCCGCACATGTCTATAAGCCGCAGGTGCCTACCGGTACATTGAAACAAATTAACTTTACACAGGCTTTAACGAAACACGGCTTGTAACAAAAATAAATAGGCTTTAACGAAACACGGCTTGTAACAAAAATAAATAGGCTTTAACGAAGCACGGCTTGTAACAAAAATAAATAGGCTTTAACGAAACATGGCTTGTAACAAAAATAAATAGGCTTTAACGAAACACGGCTTGTAACAAAAAAAAAAAATTTGCAGTAAACAGTAGCCTACCAAGAAAGTCATTGGTCACTATCTTCCTCCTCCTGTGCACTGAAACCATCTCCTTCGGTGTCGGAGTTGAATATTCTCAGAATTGCTTCATCCGATATTGGATCGTTTTCATTGTCGCTCTCGTCACTTTCATCCGGAGGCAAATCCCCCGCTGAGCCCTGAGCCCTACAGCCTTTCGAAACCCGTTGATGATAGTGGATTTTTTGACAATGCTCCACGCTGTCAGGACCCACAAATTTGAAAGCGTGAAAAATCCACATATTAGCCGCGTCATTGTTTAAGCCGCGAAGTTCAAAGTGTGGAAAAAAAGTTGCGGCTTATAGTCCGGAATTTATGGTAAGTTAAGGCAATAAATAGGCCATGGTGGGGAAGTAATTACAATATAGCAAATAAACACCGGAATGGTAAATGTGCAGAAGATTAATGTGCAAGTAGAGATACTGGGGTGCAAAGGAGCAAGATAAATAAATAAATACAGTATGGGGATGAGGTAGGTACATAGATGGGCTGTTTACAGATGGGCTATGTACAGGTGCAGTGATCTGTGAGCTGCTCTGACAGCTGGTGCTTAAAGCTAGTGAGGGGGATATGAGTCTCCAGCTTCAGAGATTTTTGCAGTTCGTTCCAGTCGTTGGCAGCAGAGAATTGGAAGGAAAGACGACCAAAGGAGGAATTGGCTTTGTGGGTGACCAGTGAGATATACCTGCTGGAGCGCATACTAAGAGTGGGTGCTGCTATGGTGACCAGTGAGCTGAGATAAGGCGGGGCTTTACCTAGCAGAGACTTGTAGATAACCTGTAGCCAGTGGGTTTGGCGACGAGTATGAAGCGAGGGCCAACCAACGAGAGCGTACTGGTCGCAATGGTGGGTAGCGTATGGGGCTTTGGTGACAAAACGGATGGCACTGTGATAGACTGCATCCAGTTTGTTGAGTAGAGTGTTGGAGGCTATTTTATAGATGACATCACCGAAGTCGAGGATCGGTAGGATTGTCAGTTTTACGAGGGTGTGTTTGGCAGCATGAGTGAAGGATGCTTTGTTGCGATATAGGAAGACGATTCCAGATTTAATTTTGGATTGGAGATGCTTGATGTGAGTCTGGAAGGAGAGTTTACAGTCTAACCAGACATCCAGGTATTTGTAGTTGTCCACGTATTCTAAGTCAGAGCCGTCCAGAGTAGTGATGCTAGACGGGCGAGCAGGTGCGGGCAGTGATCGATTGAATAGCATGCATTTAGTTTTACCTGCGTTTAACAGCAGTTGGAGGCCACGAAAGGAGAGTTGTATGGCATTGAAGCTCGTCTGGAGGTTAGTTAACACAGTGTCCAAAGAGGGGCCAGAAGTATACAGAATGGTGTCGTCTGCATAGAGGTGGATCAGAGAATCACCAGCAGCAAGAGCAACATCATTGATGTATACAGAGAAGAGAGTCGGCCCGAGAATTGAACCCTGTGGCACACCCATAGAGACTGCCAGAGGTCCGGACAACAGGCCCTCCGATTTGACACACTGAACTCTATCAGAGAAGTAGTTGGTGAACCAGGCGAGGCAATCATTTGAGGAACCAAGGCTGTCGAATCTGCCAATAAGAATGTGGTGATTGACAGAGTCGAAAGCCTTGGCCAGGTCAATGAATACGGCTGCACAGTAAAGTCTCTTATCGATGGCGGTTATGATGTCGTTTAGGACCTTGAGCGTGGCTGAGGTGCACCCATGACCAGCTCTGAAACCAGATTGCATAGCGGAGAAGGTACGGTGTGATTCGAAATGGTCGGTAATCTGTTTGTTAACTTGGCTTTCCAATACCTTAGAAAGACATGGTAGGATAGATATAGGTCTGTAGCAGTTTGGGTCTAGAGTGTCACCCCCTTTGAAGAGGGGGATGACCGTGGCAGCTTTCCAATCTTTGGGAATCTCAGATGATATGAAAGAGAGTTTGAACAGGCTAGTAATAGGGGTTGCAACAATTTCGGCAGATAAGGCGGGGCTTTACCTAGCAAAGACGTATAGATGACCTGGAGCCAGTGGGTTTGGCGAGGAGTATGAAGCGAGGGCCAGCCAACGAGAGCATACAGGTCGCTGTGGTGGGTAGTATATGGGGCTTTGGTGACAAAACGGATGCCACTGTGATAGGCTGCAACCAATTTGCTGAGTAGAGTGTTGGAGGCTATTTTGTAAATGCCATCACCAAAGTCAAGGATCGGTAGGATAGTCAGTTTTACGAGGGTATGTTTGGCAGCATGAGTGAAGGATGCTTTGTTGTGAAATAGGAAACCGATTCTAGATTTAATTTTGGATTGGAGATGCTTAATGTGAGTCTGGAAGGAAAGTTTATATTCTAACCAGACACCTAGTTATTTGCATATTCTAAGTCAGAACTGTCCAGATTAGTGATGCTGGATGGGCGGGCATGAGCGGGTAGCGATTGGTTGAAAAGCATGCATTTAGTTTTACTTGCATTTAAGAGCAGTTGGAGGCCACGGAAGAAGAGTTGTATGGCATTGAAGCTCGTCTGGAGGTTTGTTAACAGTGTCCAAAGAAGGGCCAGAAGTATACAGAATGGTGTCATCTGCGTAGAGGTGGATCAGAGAATCACCAGCAGCAAGAGCGACATCAATGATGTATACAGAAAAAAGAATCGGCCCGAGAATTGAACCCTGTGGCACCCCCATAGAGACTGCCAGAGGTCCGGACAACAGGCCCTCCGATTTGACACACTGAACTCTGTCTGAGAAGTAGTAGGTGAACCAGGCGAGGCAGTAATTTGAGAAACCAAGGCTGTGGAGTCTGCTGATAATAATAATAATAACCCTGTTCCTGGAGAGATACCCTCCTGTAGGTTTATACTCCAACCCTGTTCCTGGAGAGATACCGTCCTGTAGGTTTATACTCCAACTCCAGTTGTATCTAACCTAAATCAACTCACAACCAGCAAATTATTAAAATAATGTGTGCTAGAATAGAGTTGGATTGAAAACCTATAGCACGGTAGCTCTCCAGGAACAGGGTTGGAGATTCCTGCAATATAAAGTATAGTATTGTGATGTAGTACTCAGAAGGGGGAGTAGTCTATAATCTAGTCTAGGTAGATTATGAATGAAAGGGCTTTTAAACTGACTGCAGTATGTGTTAGTAACTGACAGCAGTATGGCTTAGTAACTGACAGCAGTATGGGTTAGTAACTGACAGCAGTATGGGTTAGTAACTGACTGCAGTATGGGTTAGTAACTGACAGCAGTATGGGTTAGTAACTGACAGCAGTATGGGTTAGTAACTGACAGCAGTATGGGTTAGTAACTGACAGCAGTATGGGTTAGTAACTGATAGCAGTATGGGTTAGTAACTGACAGCAGTATGGGTTAGTAACTGACAGCAGTATGGGTTAGTAACTGACTGCAGTATGGGTTAGTAACTGACTGCAGTATGGGTTAGTAACTGACAGCAGTATGGGTTAGTAACTGACTGCAGTATGGGTTAGTAACTGACAGCAGTATGGGTTAGTAACTGACTGCAGTATGGGTTAGTAACTGACTGCAGTATGGGTTAGTATCTGACTGCAGTATGGGTTAGTAGTAACTGACTGCAGTATGGGTTAGTAGTAACTGACTGCAGTATGGGTTAGTAACTGACTGCAGTGGAGCGAAAACCCGCAGACACTCGGCCCTCCGTGGAATGAGTTTGACACGTGGCTAGAGCTACAGTTGAAGTCGGAAGTTTACATACACCTTAGCCAAATACGTTTAAACTCAGTTTTTCAAAATTCCTGACATTTAATCCTAGTAAGAATTCCCTGTCTTAGGTCAGTTAGGATCACCACTTTTTTTTTAAGTATTATGAAATGTCAGAATAATAGTAGAGAGAATTATTTATTTCAGATTTTATTTATTTCGTCACATTCCCAGTGGGTCAGAAATGTACAAATGCTCAATTAGTATTTGGTAGCATTGGCTTTAAATTGTTTAACTTGGGTCAAATATTTTGGGTAGCCTTCCACAAGCTTCCCACAATAAGTTGGGTGAATTCTGGCCCATTCCTCCTGACAGAGCTGGTGTAACTGAGTCAGGTTTGTAGGCCTCCTTGCTCGCACACGCTTTTTCAGTTCTGCCCACAAATTTTCTATGGGATTGAGGTCAGGGCTTTGTGATGGCCACTCCAATACCTTGACTTTGTTGTCCTTAAGCCATTTTGCCACAACTTTGGAAGTATGCTTGGGGTCATTGTCCATTTGGAAGACCCATTTGTGACCAAGCTTTAACTTCCTGACTGATGTCTTGAGATGTTGCTTCAATATATCCACATAATTTTCCTCCCTCATGATGTCATCTATTTTGTGAAGTGCACCAGTCCCTCCTGCACCAAATCAAATCAAATCAAATGTATTTATATAGCCCTTCGTACATCAGCTGAAATCTCAAAGTGCTGTACAGAAACCCAGCCTAATACCCCAAACAGCAAGCAATGCATGTGAAAGAAGCACGGTGGCTAGGAAAAACTCCCTAGGAAAAACTCCCTAGAAAGGCAAAAAACCTAGGAAGAAACCTAGAGAGGATCCAGGCTATGAGGGGTGGCCAGTCCTCTTCTGGCTGTGCCGGGTGGACCAAAGCACCCCCACAACATGATGCTGCCACCCCCGTGCTTCACGGTTGGGATGGTGTTTGCAAGCCTCCTCCTTTTTCCTCCATACATAATGATGGTCATTATGGCCAAACAGTTCTATTTTTGTTTCATCAGACCAGAGGACATTTCTCCAAAAAGTAAGATCTTTGTCCCCATGTGCAGTTGCAAACCGTAGTCTGGCTTTTTTACGGCGGTTCTGGAGCAGTGGTTTCTTTCTTGCTGAGCGGCCTTTCAGGTTACGTCGATATAGGACTCGTTTAACTGTGGATATAGATACTTTTTTACCTGTTTCCTCCAGCATCTTCACAAGGTCCTTTGCTGTTGTCCTGGGATTGATTTGTACTTTTCGCACCAAAGTCCGTTCATCTCTAGGAGACAGAACGCGTCTCCTTCCTGAGCGGAATGACGGCTGCATGGTCCCATGGTGTTTATACTTGCGTACTATTGTTTGTACAGATGAACGTGGTACCTTCAGGCGTTTGGAAATTGCTCCCAAGGATGAACCAGACTTGTGGAGGTCTTCAATTTTATTTCTGAGGTCTTGGCTGATTTCTTTTGATTTTCCCATGATGTCAAGCAAAGAGGCACTGAGTTTGAAGTTAGGCCTTGAAATACATCCACAGGTACACCTCCAATGGACCCAAATTATGTCAATTAGCCTATCAGAAGCTTCTAAAGCCATGGCATCATTTTCTGGAATTTTCCAAGCTGTTTAAAGGCACAGTCAATTTAGTGTATATAAACTTCTGACCCACTGGAATTGTGATACAGTGAATTATAAGTGAAATAATCTGTCTGTAAACAATTGTTGGAAAAATGACTTGTGTCATGCACAAAGTAGATGTCCTAACCGACTTGCCAAAACTATAGTTTGTTAACAAGTAATTTGTGGAGTAGTTGAAAAACGAGTTAGACTCCAACCTAAGTGTATGTAAACTTCCGACTTCAACTGTATATATAGCCTATACCTACATAAATAATATCATGAATGTAGTGAAATACAGGTTTGAACTGCTGTAAAAAGCACTACATTTCAGAAAGAAAAGCAACAGTATCAGCAATATTGTGTACATTCAGAAAATAAATCTGAAAATGCAGTATATCATGCATAACTAATTAGCTCACCTTTAGAAATGACTAGACTACTAGCAGAATAAACAGGTAGTTGTAGTGTGCAGGAGACCTGGTGAAAATGTGAGTTCTCTTATAGTCACTTGAGAGGGAAATTGAATTTCCCTCTGTGTCCAACCAACATCAGATTGAATCACATATGCCCCTCCCCATATACTAGGCTAAAAGTAACTTCACCTGGTGAGATTTTAAATAGATATTTTTTGAATGTTTTTTTTCCATAGTGTGTTAGCCAATGCCAGAACCATTGTATTACAAGTTTTAGTTGTGAAGTTTAAAGGAGCTCTTCTCAGGTAATAAAACAGATAGGAGCTGAAATATTACACACACATAGCCAAGTGAGCCTGGTGCAGAGCTATAACAACCTACCCAAGATATGGTGATATTACTGTAAACAAGGAGGAGCTATAACAACCTACCCCTGATATGGTGATATTACTGTAAACAAGGAGGAGCTATAACAACCTACCCCTTATTTAAAATGGCGATGTTACTATAAACAGTGCTATAACAACCTACCCCTGATTTTAAATGGTGATATTACTGTAAACAAGGAGGAGCTATAACAACCTACCCCAGATTTTAAATGGTGATATTACTGTAAACAAGGAGGAGCTATAACAACCTACCCCTGATTTTAAATGGTGATATTACTGTAAACAAGGAGCTATAACAACCTACCCCAGATCTTAAATGGTGATATTACTGTAAACAAGGAGGAGCTATAACAACCTACCCCTGATTTTAAATGGTGATATTACTGTAAACAAGGAGGAGCTATAACAACCTACCCCTGATTTTAAATGGTGATATTACTGTAAACAAGGAGGAGCTATAACAACCTACCCCTGATTTTAAATGGTGATATTACTGTAAACAAGGAGGAGCTATAACAACCTACCCCAGATCTTAAATGGTGATATTACTGTAAACAAGGAGGAGCTATAACAACCTACCCCTGATTTTAAATGGTGATGTTACTATAAACAAGGAGGAGCTATAACAACCTACCCCTTATTTAAAATGGTGATGTTACTATAAACAAGGAGGAGCTATAACAACCTACCCCTTATTTAAAATGGTGATATTACTGTAAACAAGGAGGAGCTATAACAACCTACCCCTTGTTTAAAATGGTGATGTTACTATAAACAGTGCTATAACAACCTATCGATGATTTTAAATGGTGATATTACTGTAAACAAGGAGGAGCTATAACAACCTACCCCTTATTTTAAATAGTGATATTACTGTAAACAAGGAGGAGCTATAACAACCTATCGATATGGTGATATTACTGTAAACAAGGAGGAGCTATAACAACCTACTCCAGATCTTAAATGGTGATGTTAATGTAAACAGAGCTGTAAGAACCTACCCCTGATTTTAAGTCGTGATATTACTGTAAACAGAGCTATAAGAACCTTTCCCTGATTTTAAATGGTGATGTTACTGTAAACAAGGTGACAATGGGCAGTTTTTTTTAAATACAGCGAATAGTTTAATATCAAAAAAGGGTAACATAATCCATAAATCCATTTAAAGAATGCTTTTGAATCTTAATCAACTGAAAACATTGTACAGATCAAGTGAGAATAATAGCCTGATTTATAAACAGTGTCAAATCAAGTGGGGTCAAACACAACAAGCAACATCCATGATCTAAACAAATAACAATAGGAACTCAAACATGAGGATATATCAAACAATCAAAGAGCAAACATTATCATCATTACATTCTAGAGCTCAAATACATTCACACATTACACTGACATAACATGAAGAATAACAAAACTACCTGTAGGTCCATAGGTTTATAATAACAATACACTGTAAACTTAACTTGAACAAAAGTGCAATCATATTGAAATGGGTTGAAATAAATTACTAGGTTATTTAGAAGATAAAATAAATAGATACATCTATTCTACTTGGTGTATGTTATAATAAAGTACATTCAAACAGTAGGTGGTGCTGTCCTAATAGATGAGGTAACCTAGCCTGACGACTCAAACTAAATTCTTCCTGCTGCTTTGTCGTTCACTACATACTTTAGTCTGAACAGGGTTAGGGTTATTATTGAAGTTGTTGGAGGTGACGAGGGGCATGATGGGCGTTGTACTCAAATCCAGACTCATTGCGAAGAAGAAACGAACGTCCTTGGGCGTGGCGTAACGTTTGGCCGGAGCAAGGAGTTTGGGTAGCCAGGCAACAGGTAACCTACCTCATATCACAACACTCCCCTACAAGAGGCCATCAATCTCTCAAACCTAAAAGTGCCATTTCAGTACCTCTAAACAGCATTAACCATATCATGGCTTATATAATGCATGTGATAATTAGCTTATTTATGACTGCGTAAGAATGACTCAACAAGGTTCAACATCCAGGCTCAGTAACAACAGGTGCTCCAGTCCTCAACAAAAACAGCTGTCAGCTACAGTGCATATAAGCACGGTCAGCAACAGACAGATGTTTACACAATGCTCCTAAGAGGGTCCTGCTCGTCTGCTGTGGTTGTCAACACTGCTTGCCTGCAACCTGCCAGATAGAATGTGAAGGTTACTATACTGTACTACAGTGAATCTAAAAGGACGTTCTCCATAAACATTCCTGAGCTCCAAGACATGCGTTGCTCACAGTTTATTTGATAAAAGTCAGAACCATATATAGAGTTGATGACTCAATTCATTCCATTTGTCTTACTAAGAATATTAAAATAAAGATATTACATATTACAGATAATCTTGTACGGACTCACCTTTTTTCTTTTGAAGCTCGACACAGCCAAAGATGACTAAAAGGGAAATGATTAGGAATACTGGAATGGCAACAGCCCACGGGGATGTCCTCTTGTCATCTGGAAGGTGAAACATGAAATTCCACTAAGCATGTGTTTGGAGAGACAGCATTTACTCAGAAGAGAAAGACGAGTAATTTTACATCCTTCCTTTTTAATGCATTCAGTTTGAATAACATGTTGACATCATGTTCTGTCCCATCTATCCAATCATATCATCCATCATGTAGCTTCCCTGAGGATCTGGAAACTACCCAGAACTCAACACAGCACTTGACTACAGTGTGATTTTAAAAGGGAGTGACTCGTGATGCTTTGCCATGGTAGTCAACATTAAACCCAACAGGTGAGATAAGATTACTAACAGCACTAATAGCATCACAACATTAGCCTTTTGGAACCAGCCTGAAATCGCTGCGTTCTGTTCACAGGAAACAGAATGTTGCACTATTGCACGATGATGCTGGTCACAAGGCTTTCACATCATGTCCCTGGGGATGATGTAGCCTGTAAATAGAACGCCAAATTCATGTATCCAAATGTAAATGTTAACTATTAACATCATGAATTTGGCATGCTATTTATAGAGCTAGGGATGATGTTTTCTCATAGTTGTTTTCAAGTTGGACTAATCTGACATGCTAAAATAGTATGGTTTAGAAGTATATAATAGGTCAACATTACGTACCCTCTTCAACCTCCCTCTCTCCACTCTCTCCAGGGAGAATAGGAAGCAGGACCCGCTCGTGTCTCTGTGTCCTCATCCCATTGTTTACGATACAGTCCACGTATCCCCCTGAACCTGGCAACAGTTGGAGGGTGATGTTGCTAATGGCTGTGACAGTTTGGTCTTTGTTAATGACAGTCCAGTTGTTAGGTGTCTTTATGGGTGCTGCTGCAGAAATGTTCCATTGGATCCAAGGTGCTGGTTTACCCGTGGCAGAGCAGCTGACCACAACTTCCATGTCTGCTTTAGATTCAGTGCTGGGGACTTTTTGCATTGTGGCTCTCACTTCAGATACACCTTTGAATAGATGAAACAGAGAATATTAGATCATGTTGAGTTTATTTATATTGCTTATTTTACCTTTATTTTACCAGACATATCAATTAAGAAGAGCTTAAAAAACTATCTATCATGTTTTCATATATGGTTTGACACCAGCCAATTTTCCTTATAAATGCATGCAGAGTTCATGGTCTTTCTGAAAGTTTTGGGATTCAGACATTTTTTAAATCCTGCCAGTGATGTAACAATGCCAATATGGTGATTTATAATTGCAGATTTCTGGTGTTCTAAAGCATAGTGTTTCTATTCTCCTAATAAACCCCTAATAAACCTTTACACCTCCCATACTGTATTATTCAGATATCATGCCTTAGCAAATGTCCTGCTGTAAAAAGGGTGACTAAAGGATTATTCTATATTTGGCGAAGCACCAGATGTAAGGACCTTTATATTACCTGTATTGGTTTTGCTTATAAATGTATTAGTGAAGCATCTACAGTGCATTCGTAAAGTATTCAGACTGCTTCCCTTTTTCTAAAATGTATTCTTAAACGGAGTAAATAAAAAAAGTTCATCAATCTACACACAATACCCCATAATGACAAAGCAAAAACATGTTTACACATTCTTGCAATCATAAAAAATTACTTCAATATCACATTTGTTTTATTGAAAATGTAATCCATTTTAGAATAAGGCTGTAACGTAACAAAATGTGCAGAGTCATGGGGTCTGAATACTTTCCGAATGTACTGAAGGTATTGCTTATGAAGTCTTTATGAATGCTCGATAAGAGGAAACCCCCAGTGACTTTCACTTCTATTCCAGTACCAGCACACCTGATTCAACTAGGTCTATTCCAGGCTGGATAATTAGTTCACCAGGCGTGCTTGTACCTGTGCTGATTTACGATTATTATTTTGAGTTACAATATCACTTACATTAAAATATAACTTCAACTGAATAGAGAACAATAGAGGTAAGTCCTAAAACTGTTGTTATTCAGTGCATTAAATACCTTGAACGGAAAGACAAGTCTGCTTGCGTCTTGAACCACTCGGGTAAACATTGAAGGAGCAAATATAGCAGGCTTCGTCCGACCATGTTACATTCTTCACCGTAATGGACGTCGAGTTGAGAGATGCCTCCGTGAAAACCACCTTGCCTCGGTGCGGGTCTATGATTTGAGCTCCAAACCGCTTGCTGTAGGTGGCCAGATTCTCCACCGAGTCGTCTTTGAACAGCCTCTGCCAGGTGACTTGCAGCACACCTGTCGAGTCCGCATGGGTGCAGGTATATGATGCGTCGGCATTGAAGTCAACCCTGGTGTCTCCTCTAGCTACGACGTTGACAGAGACCGCTACAAAAGGAAGAAGGCAAGTTTACAGGTAAATAAATGAAACAAGTTTAGCCTACATACAAAATAATCAATTACCTGTCAAACTTGGTAAATGTTGTTTACTTAACATATCTCATTTTATATGAGCAGAGTCAACCCCAAGTCAGAAGCCATGGAAAACAATTTACCTTCAGAGAGCAAGCATAAGAGAATGAGAAAAGTCTTCATTCTCAGCTGGTGAATGTTGACTAAAGCTCATGGTTTCTCACGTTGAATCATATATAATATATTGCTTCGTTAGTTGCACGTGAAGTGAGTCAGATTCACCGAAAGTGAAAGAATGTTTTTGGAAAGCCCTTAAATTGTTGATGCGGGAAGCCTTGAGAGTAGCCTAGTTCCCCAGTGGTTCCCGGTCGTAGCCAATTACAACGTGACATCTACTGTAAATTAAATGACAAGGAAGAAGGAACTGTTAGTTCTTGTATTTTCTGTGGCTCACAGTAGGCTGAACCTTAATGACGTCATAGCAAAAAAAATGAAATGGGAAATCTATTTAGCTATAGTTTGTTGACGTAACATTATTTTTGTTCACAGGCTCTGTGCCAAACTAAACTCCAATTTAGAGGCCATCACATCAAAGGCATCAACAGGCTACTACAACTACAGATAGTTCCAAACAAATTGGCTGCTTATGCTGCACCCCCAGAAACTATACCGAACAGAAATAAACTCAACATGCAACAATTTTATTATTTTACTGTGTTTCAGTTAATATAAGGAAATCAGTCAATTGAAGTAAATTTATTAGGCCCTAATCTATGGATTGACTGGGCAGGGGTGCAGCCATGGGTGGGCCTGGGAGGGCATAAACCCACCCAATGGCAGCCAGGCCCATGCCATTCAGAATGAGTTTTTCCCCACATAAGGGCTTTATTACAGACAGAAATACTCCTCTGTTTCATCAGCTATCCGGGTGGCTGGTCTCAAACGATCCCTCAGGTGAAGAAACTGAATGTGGAGGTCCTGGGCTGGAGTGGTTGCATGTGGTCTGCGGTTGTGAGGCTGGTTGGACGAACTGCCAAATTCTCTAAAATGACGTTGGAGGCGGCTTATGGTAGAGAAATGAACATTAAATTCTCTGGCAACAGTTCTGATGGACATTCCTGCAGTCAGCATGTCAATTGCACACTCTCTCAACTTGAGACATCTGTGGCATTGTTGTGTGACACAGCTGCACATTTTAGTGGCCTTTTATTGTCCCCAGCACAAGGTGTACCTATGTAATGATCATGCTGTTTAATCAGCTTCTTGATATGCCACACCTGTCAGGTGGATGGATTATCTTGGCAAAGTAGAAATGCTCACTAACAGGGATGTAAACAAATTTGGGCACAAAATTGGAAAGAAATAAGCTTGTTGTGCATATGTAAAACTTCTGGGATTTTTTATTTCAGCTCATCAAACATGGGACCAACACTTTACGTGTTGCGTTTTCATATTTTTGTTCAGTATAAATAGGCCTACACTTGATGAACAGTACATTTCAGTCAATCTGCATAAAAAAAAACATTTTACAATGTGGGAAATGATGACTCTGTGTTATGGGAATAAGGTGAACATTTTATGAGTCAGACATTTTAAATCCATTACAGTAGTATGTGTGTGTCATAGGGGTTTAGAGTTTTTACTACATGCTTCTCACATTAAGTGCTGTTCTGTTAATTGTGTCAGCAGGAAGTTACCAGATTCTTCTCCTGGTGGTTGCTGGTCTCCATTGTTAGTCTGGTTTTAGGGGTTGTGGGATTTTCTCTTCCTAGGAGATGTGCAGTGACTGACTGTGCCTGAATGTCATATCAAAAGGGGGAAGTCCACTGCCCCAGTGGGTAGAAGACACGAGTTGCATTACACAAGTGAAACTGAAAGTGTTTAAGATAGTTATGAATTTATTCATTGAAAGTGATGTTAACCTTACTATAACCAGTGGTGTAAAAAATACTTTGAAGTACTACTTAAGTAGTTTTTTGGGGTATCTGTACTTTACTATTTATATTTTTGACTCTACTACATTCCTAAAGAAAATGTTATTTTTACTCCATACAGTTTCCCTGATGCTCAAAAGTACCTGTTACAGGACAGGAAAAGTGTCCGATTCACACAGTCCTACCATCCCTGGTCATCCCGACTGCCTCTGATCTGGCGGACTCACTAAACACACACGCTTCGTTTGTAAATGATGTCTAAGTGTTGGAGTTTGCCCCTGGCTATCCGTAAATAAACAAGAAAATGGTGCCATCTGGTTTGTATATATTTTAGGAATTTACATTTACTTTTGATACTTAAACCAAAATACTCTAACACTTTTACTGAAGTAGTTTTTTGCTGGTTCACTTTTACTTGAGTCATTTTATACACTGCTCAAAAAAATAAAGGGAACACTTAAACAACACAATGTAACTCCAAATCAATCACACTTCTGTGAAATCAAACTGTCCACTTAGGAAGCAACACTGATTGACAATAAATTTCACATGCTGTTGTGCAAATGGAATAGACAACAGGTGGAAATTATAGGCAATTAGCAAGACACCCCCAATAAAGGAGTGGTTCTGCAGGTGGGGACCACAGACCACTTCTCAGTTCCTATGCTTCCTGGCTGATGTTTTGGTCACTTTTGAATGCTGGCGGTGCTTTCACTCTAGTGGTAGCATGAGACGGAGTCTACAACCCACACAAGTGGCTCATGTAGTGCAGCTCATCCAGGATGGCACATCAATGCGAGCTGTGGCAAGACGGTTTGCTGTGTCTGTCAGCGTAGTGTCCAGAGCATGGAGGCGCTACCAGGAGACAGGCCAGTACATCAGCAGACGTGGAGGAGGCCGTAGGAGGGCAACAACCCAGCAGCAGGACCGCTACCTCCGCCTTTGTGCAAGGAGGAGCAGGCGGAGCACTGCCAGAGCCCTGCAAAATGACCTCCAGCAGGCCACAAATGTGCATGTGTCTGCTCAAACGGTCAGAAACAGACTCCATGAGGGTGGTATGAGGGCCCGACGTCCACAGGTGGGGGTTGTGCTTACAGCCCAACACCGTGCAGGATGTTTGGCATTTGCCAGAGAACACCAAGATTGGCAAATTCGCCACTGGCGCCCTGTGCTCTTCACAGATGAAAGCAGGTTCACACTGAGCACGTGACAGACGTGACAGAGTCTGGAGACGCTTCTGCTGAGAACGTTCTGCTGCCTGCAACATCCTCCAGCATGACCGGTTTGGCAGTGGGTCAGTCATGGTGTGGGGTGGCATTTCTTTGGGGGGCCGCACAGCCCTCCATGTGCTCGCCAGAGGTAGCCTGACTGCCATTAGGTACCGAGATGAGATCCTCAGACCAGGGGCGAAAATCTGATATCAACTTTGGAGGGGACAATTACATTAAAATTTCTCAAGAGCAATTCCTGAGGGGGACACCAAACGTAGTGCTGTAACACATAGCCTACGTTGTAATATGGTAAATGTATATTGAGGAACCAAAGAAATAAGGTGTTTGCCGTACTCCTAACTACCGGTACCCAAAACTACACAACTAATCACAACAGCAATACCATTGCCTTTAACAAATCTTAGTTCAGTCACCAGTTTAAGTTGAGAGTGGGGGTATCCATGGCATTTTCCAATTATGTTCCTATTTTACAAGTAAAAAAAATTGAGAACCTTTCATAATGTTGCCAAACAAAGACTCAACAAACTTACCTGAGACTCCCTGTCTCTGCCAGTCTGTCCCTGCATATCTGTCCCCAACTCTGCTGTCTGTGTGCCATCTGTTGCCTGCTCTGCCTAATGACATCATTGTGAAACATTCCATTAGCATTTCACTTCTTTCTTATGAACATTTTATCAACTAGTCTGAGATATTAGGCTACTAGGGTTCTTACTTTGCGTTTTGGTGTACTGAAAAATACTCTGATGTCCGTCTTTTTTCTGCCATTTTTCTGCCATTTTTCTACCTGGTTGGCTACACACACACAGTATGTAGGTTATTTACAGTAGGAGATGGGCTTCTATCATCTTATCTTCTATCATTCTATATGGGCTTCGATCTAAAAGGTAGCTAGCAAATGTGAAACGGATTGCAGTGACAAGAGTTGACAGCTGTATGAGTTCAACATTTACACAACATATGCTGCAACCTTTTGTAATTTTAATCGTTTGTTTCATATTGGCTGGCTTCTAACAATAGCTGAATTTGCAAAGCTAGCGAGCACCAATTCAGTGGTGTTTGCTATAATCTTTGCTACCCGGGTTAAATGAAGGTGAAATAAAATATATAAATAAAAGTTCCCTTGCGACAATTTAGCTTTTGCAACGAGACCATTAAATATATTTAAAACAATGGTAGAAGAGAGTGTAGTTGTGTTCAGTTTATCGCTAACCTTATCACAGGGACTTTGAAGCACTAACTTACATGCATGCTGATCGTGGAATAAATTGACGATAGCAAAGATTCCATCTTTGACAACTCCACATAAATGGAATAGGTACTAGCTAGCTTAATAGTTAATATTTGCGCGCTAGCTCTGCATATTCAGCTAGTGTGTGTGCGCGATTGACTGGATTAACCTCACGTCAGTTACGTGCATTGAGTGCCTTTCAGACAGTAGAATCGACCTCTCTGTTACCGAGCAAGCTAAGGAACTGGCTGTGGATCAAACCATTGTAAGGCAAAGGGTGGGGGGGGTCGCAATCTTTTTAAACTTAAAAACGCGCTATTAAGTGTCTATAATTAGCACAATTGCTTTCATTGCGTATTATTAATATTATTTAAATTACATAGTTATGTTTCAGTGATATATTGGGGGGGACAAATCATATTTTTCCCAGGATGGGGGGGTCGTGTCCCCCCCGTCCCCCCCGGGATTTCCGCCTCAGACCCCTTGTGAGACCATATGCTGGTGCGGTTGGCCCTGGGTTCCTCCTAATGCAAGACAATGCTAGACCTCATGTGGCTGGAGTGTGTCAGCAGTTCCTGCAAGAAGAAGGCATTGATGCTATGGACTGGCCCGCCCGTTCCCCAGACCTGAATCCAATTGAGCACATCTGGGACATCATGTCTCGCTCCATCCACCAACGCCACGTTGCACCACAGACTGTCCAGGAGTTGGCGGATGCTTTAGTCCAGGTCTGGGAGGAGATCCCTCAGGAGACCATCCGCCACCTCATCAAGAGCATGCCCAGGCGTTGTAGGGAGGTCATACAGGCACGTGGAGGCCACACACACTACTGAGCCTCATTTTGACTTGTTTTAAGGACATTACATCAAAGTTGGATCAGCCTGTAGTGTGGTTTTCCACTTTAATTTTGAGTGTGACTCCAAATCCAGACCTCCATGGGTTGATAAATTGGATTTCCATTGATTATTTTTGTGTGATTTTGTTGTCAGCACATTCAACTATGTAAAGAAAAAAGTATTTAATAAGATTATTTCATTCATTCAGATCTAGGATGTGTTATTTTAGTGTTCCCTTTATTTTTTTGAGCAGTATATTAAGGTAACTTTACTTTTACTTAAGTATGACAATTGGGTACTTTTTCCACCACTGAGTATAACACAGTTAGATTTGTATATCATTTGTTTTTATCTTAATTGTAATAGTACATTTTATTACAAACAGCATGCCTATTAAATTATAGACGTGTATTAATCCCATCGTTCTGTTACCATTTACATTCTAGCTGGGAGTAGCCTAAGGGTGGCAGGTAGCCTAGCAGTTAAGGGCATTGGGCCAATAACCGAAAAGTCGCTGGTTCGAATCCCAGAGCCAACTCCAGGGTCACCGTCAATAATGGCTGATCTCTGGCTGTGACCCCACTATCTGAGGGTGTCTCAGGGGGAGTGGCCCAACAGAAGGTCTGAGGGTTACTGTAGAAAATAATGAAAGATGAACCATCCTGACTGGAGGGTTATTACAGTACTCTGGCCACTTTCAGCAGCCTCTGTGGTAACTGAGTGTTGTACTGAATCCAATTCCAGGAAAGGAGGAGCAGTCAAAAGTAGACACTCCTTATCTGATATCACTGTAAACTTTGATATCCTGTCATTGTTTAAAGGGTGTTGGAATGTGTATGAGGAGTCATCTGGTGAAAGGGTTGCCGGTTAAAATCCCAGGTCAGATGAGACAAACTTCTCCAGGGGCACTGTTGTGTGTGTGTGTGTGTGTGTAGTTTCCATAGAACCCCCTAATGGGAAATTGCATAAAAAGGTGTGTTCTGACCCGAACATCAGATCCAAAACATGTTCATTATATCTTGGGAAGTACCTGTCTTATATCCTAGTTGGCAGGTGTGGTCTTATGTTACTGTGGTGACATTGATAAATGTAAAGCTGTCTCACTCAACCAGAGGATGATTCCAGCTGCATCTCACTTATCTAATGTACATAACAACAGATAGTGAAATTATACATATTTCTTAACAGCTGATGTAGTCTACAGTACAGAATATGAACTATATAAGGCCTGTTACAAAGAACAAATGGTAAAAAATCTAAAGTACAGAGAGAATTCCACACAATCAGGTGATGCAAGGATCTTACACAAATATAAAGTATCACATATTTAGGTAATCAGACGGGACACTTTCCTGGAATTTTTACTTCAAATGTTGCATCACTATCCGTTCATACCGCTGTGACTAAGTCCTTTTTCAAATGCAGCACAGCGACACCTGGTGGAACTGTAGTTTCTGTTTCTTTACATGAATGTTGCTGTGGAGGCGACAGATACTCACATCCCTGCTCTCCTGTTGAGCAAGACAAAAACTAGAGGGGGAACCATTGTAATACTATACAGTACCAGTCAAAAGTTTGGACATACCTACTCATTGAAGGGTTTTTCCAAGAGTGTGCAAAGCTGTCATAAAGGGTGGCTACTTTGAAGAATCTCAAAATATATTTTGATTTGTTTAACACTTTTTGGCTACTACATGATTCCATATGTTATTTCATAGTTTTGATGTCTTTTCTACAATGTAGAAAAGAGTAAAAAGAAAAGAAAAACCATTGAATGAGTAGGTGTGTCCAAACTTTTGACTGGTAGCGTATATACAGTGCATTCGGAAAGTATTCAGACCCCTTGACTTTTCCCACATTTTGTTGTTAGCCTTATTCTAAAATGGATTCAATTGTTATCCCCGCCCCCCATCAATCTATGCACAATACCCCATAATGACAAAGCAAATACAGGTTTAGAATTTTTTGCAAATGTTTTAAAAATAAACTAGAGTATTACATTTACATCAGTATTCAGACCCTTTACTCAGTACGCCATCCCATCTGGTTTGCGCTTAGTGGGACTATCATTTGTTTTTCAACAGGACAATGACCCAACACTCCTCCAGGCTGTGTAAGGCCTATTTGAACAAGAAGGAGAGTGATGGAGTGCTGCATCAGATGACCTGGCCTCCACAATCACCGATGGTTGGTTCAGAATCGCTGTTCTATTCATTGGCCAGTACAGAGAATTAAGTAAAATCAAAAGTCCAAATCCCTATCACCATCCATGGCTAATTTGGGAAAGGAATGATTTTTACACAACAAGATGCAGAAATTCGTCTTTTTTTGTGCACCAGGACCATATACAGCTGAATAATGGGCGTTTTCAGTTGGAGTTTTAATGCTCTTTCACGAGCGTACAGTTTCAGTACGGGTCTGATTTATAATGGGAAACATACTGATGCATGGCGTGCTCCAAGTTTATAAATCTCTATTTTTGTAGGTGCCCAGTCTTTTCAGAAATGGCACACACATATATTTAGTGTGAAATTTACGCAATGGTTATAAATGAGGCCCCTCGGATTTTCTCTCAAATGTGACTTTCATTTTCACACTAGCAATTTAAAGGTCACTGAATTTAGGGAAGTAATCAGAGGTAATATTCATCATACCCTGAAGACAGCTTGCCTGTCGAAACGTTGGATATTTTTCATCTGAGCTCCTAGAGTGTGTGGCTCTCCTTTATTTTTTTAAATATACACCGTCAGACCAAACACTTAGCTTTGACAGAAATATTGAAATAAAATTATGTTCCTCCATGATGTACACACTCACAGGTGTAGTTCTAGTGGTTAGAGTGTTGGGCCAGTAACCGGAAGGTTGCTGGATCGAATCCCAGAGCTGACAAGGTAAATATCTGTCGTTCTGCCCCTGAGCAAAGCCCCCTGCACCTCTCTGATTCAGAGGGGTTGGGTTAAATGCGGAAGACACATTTCAGTTGAATACACTCAGTTGGACAACTCACTAGGTATCCCCCTTTCCCTATATCAGATGGTTGTATGTTGGTGATGTGTAGAAACACTGCCATTCTCTAAACTCAGCAAAAAAAGAAACGTCCCTTTTTCAGGACTCTGTCTTTTAAAGAAAATTCGTAAAAATCCAAATAACTTCACTGATCTTCATTGTAAAGGGTTTAAACACGGTTTCCCATGCTTGTTCAATGAACCATAAACAACTAATGAACATGCACCTGTGGAATGGTGGTTAAGACATTAATAGCTTACAGACGGTAGGCAATTAAGATCACAGTTATGAAAACTTAGAGGACACTAAAGAGGCCTTTCTTCTGACTCTGAAAAACACCAAAAGAAAGATGCCCAGGGTCCCTGCTCATCTGCGTGAACATGCCTTAGGCATGCTGCAAGGAGGCATGAGGACTGCAGATGTGGCCAGGGAAATAAATTGCAATGTCTGTACTGTGAGACGCCTAAGACAGTGCTACAGGGAGACAGGACGGACAGCTGATCATCCTCGCAGTGGCAGACCACGTGTAACAACACCTGCACAGGATCGGTACATCCGAACATAACACCTGCGGGACAGGTACAAGATGGCAACAACAACTGTCCAAGTTACACCAGGAACGCACAATCCCTCCATCAGTGCTCAGACTGTTCGCAATAGGCTGAGAGAGGCTGGACTGAGAGCTTGTAGGCCTGTTGTAAGGCAGGTCCTCACCAGACATCACCGGCAACAACGTCGCCTATGGGCTCAAACCCACCGTCGCTGGACCAGACAGGACTGGCAAAAAGTGCTCTTCACTGACGAGTTGCGGTTTTGTCTCACCAGGGGTGATGGTCAGATTCACATTTAGGAATGACAGGAATGTCAGTGTTCTGCCATGGCCAGTGAAGAGCCCGGACCTCAATCCCATTGAGCACGTCTTGGACCTGTTGGCTAGAGCCATTTCCCCAGAAATGTCAGGGAACTTGCAGGTGCCTTGGTGGAAGAGTGGGGTAACATCTCACAGCAAGAACTGGCAAATCTGGTGCAGTCCATGAGGAGGAGATGCACTGCAGTACTTAATGCAGCTGGTGGCCACACCAGATACTGACTGTTACTTTTGATTTTGACCCCTTTGTTCAGGGACACATTATTCCATTTCTGTTAGTCACAGGTCTGTGGAACTTGTTCAGTTTGTCTCAGTTGTTGAATCTTATGTTCATACAAATATTTACACATGTTAAGTTTGCTGAAACTAAATGTAGTTGACAGTGAGAGGACATTTCTTTTTTTGCTGAGTTTATATGTAGTGTGAATCTGGGGTCATAAGTGAAGTCGGTACCATTATGGTCGGTCCGAAATTACACTTGACAGTCATTTCCCCCACTTATCACTCTATCTTATCCATTACAAAAAATATTTCATGAGGTGTTTGGCTTGGGCAGAAGGATATCTTTATTTCAGTCACTGCCAACATGAAGGGAAACAGGTTGAGTGTACTGTTTTATGGAAAGTTGATTTCTTATTGACTAACTGCATTTGAACTGCAATCCACAGTTTGTTGCAAAAATGACAGATGTTAAGAAATTAAATCTATCATGCAATACATCCCTGTTACCTTCAACAGCTGTGCACAGACCCCACAGAACCAGAAGCAGAACCAGACTGAATACAAACATACTGACCACCTGCAGAACCAAACGTTACTCAATATTGTCTGCTCAGACCGAGTACAGAACTTAACGGCTATTCAGCGTTATTTGCTCAATAGAGGAACCAGGTAAAAAGCCAACCAAAATGATGCTGGGTTGACTTAGTTATAATGGACCTTGAGAGCTGAGCGTAGGAAGTGCTGCTGTTGTCTAGCTTGTATTAGTTATAATGGACCTTGAGAGCTGAGCGTAGGAAGTGCTGCTGTTGTCTAGCTTGTATTCATGTTACACCTCTCCTAGTGCATCTTGGTCTTTGTGACTGGGGTCTTTGTGGAGAACTCACCACAGAGAGGTCTTATGATCAGACACATTGTTGCGTCAAAAGACAGGTATTGATATTCAAGGCGTTCAGATTTTCAACTGATTTCAAAGATAAAACACCAGCAGGGGGCAAAAGAATGTATGCATTGTGGAACCCATCATTAGCTTGTGTTTCCCTGGGGAACATATATACTGGTGCACCTTTGTGATAGCAGGTGGTGAAATGTTTGGTGGAAAAGCATTTCACTGGAAGCCCTTCACGGAAGAGGAGACTCATCCATACACATTCAGCTCATTTAGGATTCTGGAGACTCAACCGGTAGGCACATGGACATTGTTGTGTAAAATTGTTGCAAGTTAGGTGTTTATTTGTGTTGAGAATTGAGACCAATTGTCTAATTTAGTATATAGTATAAATTAGATAATATGACTACATTGAGATTATGTATTTAATTTGAAATGACCTTACTTGAAGTAATGTATATTTATTTTTGTGTTTTGCCTTTAAAGGTTATCAACCTAATTAACTAATTATCAAGCTAACTAAAGAACTAATTAACTAACTAACTGACTAAAGAAATAAAAGAAGTTAGAAGAAAATTGAGTTGTCCCTTGCGTCCTTCAGTCCTTAAAGGCCTTTTTCAAGTTTGGGCAAAGAGCTGCAGTGTGAACCATACACAACTTGACAGTTGATAACCGCGTGGTAGGGAAGACAAAAGGATTAACGGCCTGAAGTCAGGAGAGCTGTCGTCGCAGAGAGGAATATTGACTGACGTCTCAACATGGCGGAGGAAGCTCTTGGAATAACAGTGAAGGAGCTGAAGCAAAAAAGAACTTTAGCTAAAAGCACTTTTACCAAGCAGGCAAACTTCCTCAGCAGAGTCGCAAAGCACATGACTAAAAGAGAACTACAAGAGGAGTTCAAGAAGCTCAAGTCGGAGGCGAGGACGGTCAGTGAGACAAATGACGAGTACAGGGCTGGCCTTCTGGCAGACATTGAAGCTGGAACCGATGAGGGTGAAGAAGCTGAACTGAGCAAGGAGAAGCAGAATGAAGTTGAGAAGATGTTCCAAGAATGCGAAGCACGATTGGATGAGGTCAGGGAGATGGTCCAGTCCAATCTATGGCCTAGATATGGCGAAAATGAGGTGAAGTCTGCAATCCATGAAGCCGAGACAGCCTGTGATGGAGTTGCTCAGATACCTGTTACCGCTGTAAACAGAGATGGCTTTGAGCTACAGTGGGATAGTGTGAAAACACAAGTCCAAAATGCAATCGCAAGCCTAGCAGAGTGGGAGATGTGGATTCCGGTGGCAGAAAAGGAAAGGCTCGGAGGGAGAGTGAAGGATCTGAAGGCATTCGGCAACAACCTTGAAGCAAGGAGGGCAGGATTTCTCACAGCACAAAGAATTGCAGAAGAGGAGAGAGACAGAGGGAGAGTGCCGCAGGTGCCCATGGCAGCTCCACAACCGACACTGAGGATAAAGCCAATCTGTCTACCCAAGTTCGGTGGGTATAAAAGGAACTTCCATCGATGGAGAAGAGACTGGGAGAGTCTGCAAAAGCAGGGGGAACCAACAGGCTCAGTCGAAGTAAAGAGGATCCAACTCATTGACAGTATAGATGAGAGGATATGCAGAGGCCTCCGTTTGTCTTCCTACAACACTGCTGAGGACATGTTCAGGCTGCTGGAGAACAGATATGGAAACAAGTCTACAATTGCCTTGGAGATAATGGAGGATCTGGAGAAAATTCCTGCTTTAAGGGCAAATCAGCCTAGGAAAGTTATCGACATGATCCAAACTATAGAGAAGGCCCTGGATGACCTCACGGAGCTTGGAAACACAGGAGCCATCAACAACCCTCTAGTGATCAGATCCATAGAAAGCAAGTTACCTGACAACATCAAGAGAGAGTGGCTTGTCTTCATGGTTAATCCGAGGAATAATGTCACACCAGACAATCACTTTGAGAACCTTCTTAAATTCCTGAAAACACAAGAGGAAATTCTTGAAAAAATGGAGCAGCTGGGAGTGAGTGAAAGGCCAGAAAAGAGAAATGCTTGCATGGAGAGGAAATATGCATCCACGCGGTCCACAACAAAAGGAGGCTGTGTTGTGTGTGGTGATGAAAAGCACAGAGAAAATATATTTTTTTGCAAGCGTTTCAAGGAACTGAAGCCGGTGGAAAAGTTGGCTGCTGTAGAAAAGCTGGGGGCCTGCAAGAGGTGCTTGGTCTGTTATGGAGAAGATGATGAATGCAAAGAGACATACCTGTGCAGGAACAGAAATTGTAAAAAAGACCACCATTTCTTTCTATGCCTGAAGGGAGACTTCAGGAGGAGTGACTCAGAAAGAAGACAATTCAATGTGAGAAGGCATACGCGGACTGAGGAGCAGGAAGAATTTGTATCTAAACTCTCCCCAGAGATGGCGGACAAATTCAAGAGAGCGTTCACCAATATCACCGCAAAGACAAACTGTGGTGAAAAGATCCAGCTTGGAGAGATTGTGTCAAGTGCAGTAGAAGAATTGCCAGTTATTCTAATGCTGCTCGAGGTAACTGCCAATGCAGGACAAAAAATTGGAACCCTGATCGACTTGGCATCAGACACAAATTATATCATCCACAGAGCTGCCAGGAGATTAAATCTTCAAAGTGAAAACATAACTTTAGTCGTCCATGGAGTTGGGGGGATGGCCATGAAGGTTAAAACCAGAAGATATCTCAGAGTGAGGGTCAAAATGCCTAGAGGCACAGAAAGAGCCCATGAGCTTGTCTGCTATGGTTTGAATGAAATTGCCAACATCCACAGAGTCATCAAACCTGAGCAACTCAAGAAGTTCTTCCCAGAAGTCAGTCTAGGAGATCTGAGGAGACCGGAGAGCATTGAGCTACTGATAAGCCACCGCGAAGGAAGACTTGCTCCGCAAAGAGTGAAGGTGATTGGAGACCTTGTCTTATGGGAGAGCCCGCTAGGAAAGATTGTTGGTGGAGCACATCCAGATCTGTTTGAAGAAGTCGATATGGCCGCGCACAGGTCTGGAACGCACTTTGCTCGATCCATGAGAGCAACCGCTGTCAAGTATCAGGAGATAACTAAAACACAAGAGTTCACAGCTGAAACCAAAAGCACAGTTGCTCGCAGAGAGTTCTTGGATTGGTGGAAATGGGATAGCATTGGAGCAGCTTGCGAACCGAAGTGTGGAGGATGCCGGTGCGGCAATTGTCAACCAGGAGGCAAGGAAATGACTCTGAGTGAGGAAAGGGAGCTGGAGATCATAAGAAAAGGCCTCACCTACATCAAAGCAGATGCTCACAGCGATAAACCGCACTGGGACACAAAATACCCCTGGATTCAAGATCCAAGTTCCCTTCCTTACAACAGGAGTGGGGTTGAAGCCACCTTCTTAAGAACAGAAAAACAACTCAAGAAAGAGCCAGAGTGGAAAATAGCATACACAGCTCAAGTGCATGAAATGGTGGAGAGAAGAGCAGCAAAGAAACTCACCAAAGAGATGATCGCCAGCTGGAAAGGACCAGTATGGTATGTCAGCCACTTGTTGGCGCCAAACCCACACTCTGTCACAACACCTGTGCGACTGGTATGGAACAGCAGCCAGAAGTTTAAAGGGGTCAGCATGAATGACCTGCTGCTGAAAGGGCCTGATGTCCTCAATCCCATCCGAGCAGTACTACTCAGGTTCAGAAGAGGTGTCCATGCTGCTCTTGGCGACATCAGGAAGATGTACAATTCGGTGTGGTTAGAAAACCTGGAGATGCATCTCCACAGATTTCTCTGGAGAAACACTGAGGAGGAAGAGATTGAAGAGTATGCCATCACCAGAGTCAACATTGGCGATCGACCAGCAGGGTGCATTGTACAAATGGCCATGAGAGAGACAGCAAAACTGCCCATGTTCGCTCACCTGGAGGAGGAACGTAGGATCCTTGAAGAGGATGCCTATGTCGATGACATCCTGACTTCCCATAATGACTTACAAAAGCTGGACAAGGACACCAAAGGAGTTGAAGAGATCCTGAGGACAGGCGGATTCTTCCTCAAACCCTGGTTCCGGTCAGGCCAAAGTGGGAGGCAGGAGATCGTACCAGGAGAACAAGGAGCGGTGTCAGGGACAGTACTTATTCTCCCAAACCAGATGAGGAAAGGAGACAAAGCCCTTGGAGTTGGATACCTTGTTGAAGAGGACAAGCTGTACCTTATGACTTCAATCAATTTCTCAAAGAGGAAAAAGAAGACGAGAGTCGGACAAAATCTCCTTGAAGAAGAGGTGAGAGGGAAAACTCCAAACCCACTGACGAGAAGAGAACTGCTAAGCCAAGTAGCTAGTCTGTATGACCCAATAGGCCTCGTCACACCTGCCAAACAAAAGGGCGCCATTCTTGTCAGAAAGGCGTTTCAAGAAGCTGGAGGCAAAACTCTGACCCGAAACACGTGGGACAAACCTCTGTCTGAACAATTGAGAGAAGAAGCCATCAAACTGTTTGAGGAGTACACACGTCTTAGCCAAATCACCTTCCACAGAAGCCTCACACCGGTCAACTGGATTTGTAAACCTTGGGGAATAACATTCTCTGACGGAAGTGAGAAGAGCTATGGAGCCGTAGTGTACTTCAGATGGGAAACCGAGCAAGGCATCCAAGTCAGGTTGGTTGAGTCCAAAGCAAAACTCACACCTTTGGACCAAAAGGGGGAGGCAGTGAAAGCTGAAATCTGCGGTGCTGTCTGCGCAGCACGACTTCGAAAGTACGTTGAAAAACACAGTCGTATAGAAATTGAACGATGGCTTCATCTGCTGGACAGTCAAACTGTGGTGGGAGCTATCCAGAGAGACAGTTATGGGTATCAATCTTTCTTCGCGAACAGAGTTGGAGAGATCCAGAAATCCACATCCGTCGAAGACTGGTGGTGGATCCCGGGAGGCCTGAACAGTGCTGACCTCCAAGAAGATTCCATGTGGCAAAATGGACCAGCGTTCCTGCGGCAACCCATGGAAGAGTGGCCACAGAAGTCAGCCAAAGAAATTGCAGCTTATGCCAAGGAAGGCATAAACAAACTTCAAAGGAAATATTTCTCTGCAGCACTGACCAGAGCGCAGGCCAAGAGAAACAAGAATGATGTACTTCCTGAAGTTGAAGTTCAGAAGGAAAGTCAGAGTGATGCACAGCAAAGCAGGCAAAATAACCCAGATGAACCTAAGACTAAGATCCGAAGACCACCAGCTGGCTCTGCGGTAACAAAACTGATTGACATCAGGAAATTCAGCAGCCTGACCAGGCTGATCCGAGTCATTGCCTGGGTTTGGAGAGCTGCAACGAAATGGAAAGAAGTGTTGACCAGGAATTCAGCCTCAGATAAACCAAAGTGGGAGGAAATTCTTTCAACAAACTGGAAGTCCAGAGGCAAACAAGCTGTACTCACTCTTGGGGAGTGTGAAGATGCACTAAGAGACCTGTTCCTTGCAGTATAACCTTTCAAGGCACCACTCTCAAGACTCGCTGTTTACAGAGATGAAGAGACTGGGCTCTTGGTTTGTGGAGGGAGGTTCAAGATCTTTGATGAGGACGAGACTGCTGTACCAATTCTACCATATGAGGCATGGATATCCACTCTCCTAGCCCAAGAGGCTCATGATGCAAACCATGAAGAAATAGCAGGTACACTCCTCCGGATGAGGAAGAAAGCCTGGGTGATAAAAGGCCGGAAGCTGGCTAAAAAGAGAGTTGACAACTGTGTGGTGTGCAGAAAGGCTAGGGCCAGAAAGTGCCAACAGATCATGAGTGACCTTCCACCCGAGCGTATAACACCAGCCAGACCATTTGAGTATACAACAGTGGACTTATTTGGACCATATGAAGTCAAGGACGAGGTGAGAAAGAAAGTCAAGCTCAAGGTGTGGGGAATTGTCTTCTGCTGTATGGCATCCAGAGCTATACACACAGATGTTGTCAGTAACCAGTCAACTGAAGGCTTCTTACTGGCCTACCAAAGATTCACGGCACTGAGAGGGCATCCAAAGAAACTCTGGTCAGATCCTGGAAAGAACTTTGTGGGTGCCAGACCTGCCCTCAAAGAGCTCTACCACTTCCTGGATCAACAAATTACATCTGAGCTTGAAAATGAAGCTTCAAAGCATGGAACAGAGTGGAGCTGGAAGATCCACCCAGCAGACTCCCCTCACAGGAATGGTGCTGCAGAAGCAGCTGTTCGCACTGTGAAGCGGGCCTTGCACAATATGAGAGGCGAAGGACTCTTCACATGGAGTGAGTTTCAAACATTTATGTTCATGGCTGCTAACCTTGCCAATGAAAGGCCCATAGATGCCAGGACTCAGAGCCGGATGCCAGGACTCAGCCCTAATTCTCTTCTGCTTGGAAGGACTGGACCTAGGGGAGACTTAGGAAACTTTGAGTTTGAAGACTACTCCTACAAATGGTTAAGAGTCATTCAAGCAGAAGTTAACTGGTTCTGGAGGAAGTGGAGTCAGTTGGCTGGACCTAACCTGTTTGTGAGGAGTAAGTGGCACACAAAGCAGCGAAACGTGGCCGTTGGAGACGTCGTCTGGCTTGCAGACCAGAACGCTTTGAGGAGTCAGTATAAGCTTGGTAGGGTCGTCAATGTCAACGCTGACAAGGAGGGCATTGTGAGAGATGCAAATATACGAACCTTCCCAAGTTATCCTATCTCAACTTTGAAGCATGTTTGTGGAGACAAAGCAAAGAAACGTTCAACCAAAATCCCTGCTACAATTCTTCACAGGGACGTCAGGCGTTTGGTTGTGTTATTACCTGTAGAAGAGCAGAAGTAAAGCCATCGAAGATGGAGCCGATGTGACCTTGGGTTCAAGAACCAGGAGATCAAGTGGGAGGTGTTGCGTCAAAAGACAGGTATTGATATTCAAGGCGTTCAGATTTTCAACTGATTTCAAAGATAAAACACCAGCAGGGGGCGAAAGAGTGTATGCATTGTGGAACCCATCATTAGCTTGTGTTTCCCTGGGGAACATATATACTGGTGCACCTTTGTGATAGCAGGTGGTGAAATGTTTGGTGGAAAAGCATTTCACTGGAAGTCCTTCACGGAAGAGGAGACTCATCCATACACATTCAGCTCATTTAGGATTCTGGAGACTCAACCGGTAGGCACATGGACATTGTTGTGTAAAATTGTTGCAAGTTAGGTGTTTATTTGTGTTGAGAATTGAGACCAATTGTCTAATTTAGTATATAGTATAATTTAGATAATATGACTACATTGAGATTATGTATTTAATTTGAAATGACCTTACTTGAAGTAATGTATATTTATTTTTGTGTTTTGCCTTTAAAGGTTATCAACCTAATTAACTAATTATCAAGCTAACTAAAGAACTAATTAACTAACTAACTGACTAAAGAAATAAAAGAAGTTAGAAGAAAATTGAGTTGTCCCTTGCGTCCTTCAGTCCTTAAAGGCCTTTTTCAAGTTTGGGCAAAGAGCTGCAGTGTGAACCATACACAACTTGACACACATCAACAGGTCCACTTCCTTCTTTAGACACAATGATAGATTCTGCACCACCACAAGGCTGAAGGGTGCTTTTATCAAGTGTAGAACTGATGCAGGTATTGGTTAGTTTCAATCAACACTAACACTAACCAAATATAATATATGTTTTTGTGTTATTCCGGTATCCATGTTTGTAATGTTACCTTTCTCCATCCCCATCCCTCAGCTAATGTGGCTATCATTGGGCTGAAACACAAACTCCAGATTGTGGCTTTATCAATACCACCTGCTGTTTACTTATTGAAAGACCGAAGAGAAGAGTGGAACATATTATAATGTTCACTTCTCTTACAAAATATGACATTAGTCCAGTTATTTTCTTTGTCTGCAATATTTTATCCTTAATTTATTTAACCTCATTCCATTTCAAAATGATAGCACGTGTTGAACTTTTGATGTAAGCTGTATGAGTTCTTGTGGTAGTTAAAAGTGATGAAAAAAATACTTGTGTGTTTGGTTGAGTAAATCTTGGGAATCAATTAAGTAATAGTAATTATTACTTAAGTAAAGTAATGCATTTGGCGTCATTAGCGCCTAGGTTCAGAATGTCCCTCTGCACCAACTAAACTGGCCCTTTGTGGTAGAGCGTGCACACCCCTGGACGTTGTGTGCTGGAGTTTGGATTTGTTCTCCTGGTTTCCTACAAACCACTAAGTTATTCTTTGGAATTGCCTGGCTGTAGCAATGAGTAAGATGGCTAACACGACCGAAACGAAAAAGGCTAACAAGCCGGGTTCGGGTTTGAAATCTTGTGTCTCGGCTCGGTGCATGTTCTGGCTGCCCTCACTCTAATCAGTTTGTGTGCAGGACTAGGAGATGGTGTCGGTAAAAGTGTCTTGCCGCCAGCTGGCACTGTTTCCTAGTCATGGGCACAGGTTCTTTTGACAATCATGTAGCATTCTTCAGGGGTCTTGTGGTTTCAGATAGTGACTTCCTTGCGGGATGCAGAGATGGATTGGGTCTTTGGTCGGAGCAAATGTCTTGTCTGCCTGGGCGTTGTGTATGCGTCTGTCTCGGTCAACCACCGATTACGTTTCTTCCTAGACTTGTTGATGAAGGGTCCAGTTCCACCTCTGTGATCCGGTCGTACGTAGACTTGAGACTGGGCTAGCTAAACAAGTGCTGCATATGGTGCTAGCTAGGTTGGCTAACTCACCGAGGTGAGCTAGCTATTACTAGCTATTCCTGCCTCCCCACAGTGGAGTTGTCTGGGTAGCTCTATTGTTTAGTATATGTAGTGTTAAGTTTCTTGGTTATTTGAAACGGACCATGCTGCGGTGAACGAGGCTAGATAGCCAGGAGGCTTTTTAGTCTAATTGAGGCTATCATGCTAAACTTCCTAGCTTGGCAACCCCATTACTATTTCCAATTTCTGGAATCCGGTAACCCCAGGAGCGAAGAGCCTTCGCACGGACCCAGTGACCAGCTCAATGCTTTTCATGCCCGTTTTGAGGGAGGAAATATCCTCCTGTCTCCAGAAGCAGGCATGTCCAATCAATTGAATTTACACCAGGTGGTCTCCAAGTTGTAGAAACATCTCAAGGATGATCAATGGAAACAGGATGCACCTGAGCTCAATTTCGAGTCTCATAGCAAAGGATCTGAATACTTATGTAAATATGTATTTTTTTTGTTTGTTTGTAAAACTAAAAAAACATGTTTTCGCTTTGTCATTATGGGGTATTGTGTGTAGATTGATGAGGGAAAAAAGGTATTTAATACATTTTAGAACAAGGCTGCGTTAACTGACGCCAATAATCACCTAATCATGATCTTCAGTTTAGAATGACATTTGATTAATCAGCTGTGTTTGCTAGGGATGGAGAAAAAGTGACACCAATCAGCAGAGGTGGGACCAAGTCATTGTTTTACAAGTCACAAGTAAGTCTCAAGTCTTAGCTCTCAAGTCCCAAGTCCTAAACTTTGAGTTTCGAGTCCTAAACAAGTTATAATGTGCTCTTCACCAAATGTAATACCATTTCATATTTTTAACAAAAGTAATAGTTAGTATATTACATTTACGCAAATCATGAATGCTTTTAAAAATATATATTTATTACTTTCCAAATAAACTTTATATTTCCATGGAAATACATGGGTAGCCATGAGAAAGACCCCCCCATAGCGATCGACTATCAATAATTGCTATGGGGCGCAATCGAGCTGTCACTGCTGTTTAAATGATCGGACCAAAATGCAGCGTCTGTTTCGTTCCACATATTTATTCGATTGTGAAACTTAAATGCAAGACCAAAATAAACTGAAAGACAAAATGACAAACCGTGACGCAGGAGGAAGAAACACACTCACAAAATATAATCACCCACAAACACAAGTGGGACAAACATCAATATAAATATGGCCTCCAATTAGAGACAACGACAACCGGCTGCCTCTAATTGGAGGTTATGCCAAAATAAAACCAACCTAGAAATACAAACCTAGAAACTAAACATAGAAATACAAAAATGGACAAACACCCCCTGTCACGCCCTGACCTACTCTACCATAGAAAATAACAACTTACTATGATCAGGACGTGACACAGGCGATGTAGGCTTGTACACAATCGCCCAACCTTAACACACACACACACACACACCCTCTCTGTGTGTGGTTACAGTAGGCTAACGTATGTCAATGGTTTTAGGAACAGCAGTAACATCAGGCAGGATTTAGGCTACCAGCTGCCTAGCCAGTTGTAGCTCAGTCTTGGGTGCAATGATCACCTTCCCACACAGGCTGACTGTGTGGAGGCTCATTGATTTAACATTACGTTAACCTACATGCTACACTAGCAAAGTTATAAATTATATAACGTTAACTGTCGGCTATATTAGCCACAACTTACCGTTCTTTGTGCAGCTTCAAATGTCAAACAAAGTTGGAAGTTGTTGCGCCTCCTGTAATTTTCTTCCCGAATGTTTTGCAAGTTGCAATCTGTTTTTTGTTGATACCGCGTAGTATTTATAACCGAAAATAATAATTTGGGGTATCATCTTTCCAAGGGCTCCATCTGAATTCAGCCGCTGACGATCCTCTGCACTACCACGTGCAACTTTTTCCCAGCTGGCACAATTTGATTGGCTGCTGTCCGATTCAAACTGTAATCTGTTAAATGAAGAGTTTATGCTTTTTTTTAATAGCATCATTTTTAATATTGGACTTGGGGAGGATATCAAGTCAGTTCGAGTCAAAAGGCTCAAGTCCAAGTTAAGTCACGAGTCATTGGTGTTATAGTCAAAGTCGAGTTGCAAGTCATCATATTTGTGACTCAAGTCTGACTCGAGTCCAAGTCATGTGACTCGAGTCCACACCTCTGCCAATCAGGCCCCGAGAACTGGAGTTGCCCACCCCTGCTGTAAGTAACAAAATGTGGAAAAAGGGAAGGGGTCTGAATACTTTACGAATGCGCTGTATGTGCCTTCAGCAAGCACATACAGAATGCTCACTAGCCGGCGGCTTTTACAGCCGATTGGCTGTTGGCAGCAGAGTTGAGGGAGCAAACAGTTACACACATCCATGCTACTGTCCAATATTCAGTCTTTAGGCTTCATAAGAAACAAAGGGGGTATATACCTATGTATATACCTGCTATAGACCTATATCTATCCTACCCTGTCTTTCTAAGGTCGTCGAAAGCCAAGTTAACAAACAGATTACCGACCATTTCGAATCCCACCGTACCTTCTCCGCTATGCAATCTGGTTTCAGAGCTGGTCATGGGTGCACCTCAGCCACGCTCAAGGTCCTAAACGACATCATAACCGCCATCGATAAGAGACATTACTGTGCAGCCGTGTTCATCGACCTGGCCAAGGCTTTCGACTCTGTCAATCACCACATTCTTATTGGCAGACTCGACAGCCTTGGTTTCTCAAATGATTGCCTCACCTGGTTTACCAACTACTTCTCTGATAGAGTTCAGTGTGTCAAATCGGAGGGCCTGTTGTCCGGACCTCTGGCAGTCTCTATGGGGGTGCCACAGGGTTCAATTCTCGGGCGGACTCTCTTCTCTGTATACATCAATGATGTTGCTCTTGCTGCTGGTGATTCTCTGATCCACCTCTACGCAGACGACACCATTCTGTATACTTCTGGCCCCTCTTTGGACACTGTGTTAACTAACCTCCAGACGAGTTTCAATGCCATACAACTCTCCTTCCATGGCCTCCAACTGCTCCTAAACGCAGGTAAAACTAAATGCATGCTATTCAATCGATCACTGCCTGCACCTGCTCGTCCGTCCAGCATCACTACTCTGGACGGCTCTGACTTAGAATACGTGGACAACTACAAATACCTAGGTGTCTGGTTAGACTGTAAACTCTCCTTCCAGACTCACATTAAGCATCTCCAATCCAAAATTAAATCTAGAATTGGCTTCCTATATTGCAACAAAGCCTCCTTCACTCATGCTGCCAAACACACCCTCGTAAAACTGACCATCCTACCGATCCTCGACTTCGGTGATGTCATCTATAAAATAGCCTCCAACACTCTACTCAACAAACTGGATGCAGTCTATCACAGTGCCATCCGTTTTGTCACCAAAGCCCCATACACTACCCACCATTGCGACCTGTACGGTCTCATTGGTTGGCCCTCGCTTCATACTCATCGCCAAACCCACTGGCTACAGGTTATCTACAAGTCTCTGCTAGGTAAAGCCCCGCCTTATCTCAGCTCACTGGTCACCATAGCAGCACCCACCCGTAGCACGCGCTCCAGCAGGTATATCTCACTGGTCACCCCCAAAGCCAATTCCTCCTTTGGCTGCCTTTCCTTCCAGTTCTCTGCTGCCAATGACTGGAACGAACTGCAAAAATCTATGAAGCTGGAGACTCACATCTCCCTCAATAGCTTTAAGCACCAGCTGTCAGAGCAGCTCACAGATCACTGCACCTGTACATAGCCCATCTATCTACCTACCTCATCCCCATACTGTATTTATTCATTTATCTTGCTCATTTGCACCCCAGTATCTCTACTTGCACATTCATCTTCTGCACATCTACCATTCCAGTGTTTAATTGCTATATTGTAATTACTTCGCCACCATGGCCTATTTATTGCCTTAACTTACCTCATTTGCACTCACTGTATATAGACTTTTTGTTTTCTTTTGTTCTACTGTATTATTGACTGTATGTTTTGTTTATTCCATGTGTAACTCTGTGTTGTTGTATGTGTCGAATTGCTATGCTTTATCTTGGCCAGGTCGCAGTTGCAAATGAGAACTTGTTCTCAACTAGCCTACCTGGTTAAATAAAGGTGAAATAAATAAATAAAACCCTATAGGTTTGTATCACCTTTAGAAAACAATTCAATATCGACAACTTTAAACGTTATTATCAACGTTTTTAGCCTTATTAAATATCAAACATAACACAACGTTTTATTTTAACTGGGACCTATAACAAATTAACTCTGCTTTAACAACTACTTAACCATTGAGCAGTGCAAGGAGTTAGTGTTACTTATGTCCTCTGTATGGTGTAAAATAATCTAGTACACTGACTATCAAATCCATGTTTCAAAAGTCTTTAAACTGAAGAGAACAGGTGTGATGCGTTCTGCCTCTTTATGAGAGAAGTCAGAGTCAGTCAAGTAAACTGTGGATCAAGTGGACCATCGGTGGCGCGCAGTTGCATGAGCGCTGCAAAACTACAGTGTCAATCCCGTTTCTCAACAATCTCTCTCTAAAGTTATATTTAGGTGACCTCTAGTGGCAATTGTTTGTATTTTTGGTTGGTCTCTTGAGTTGCAGAAGAATCAGACAATTCACTCTTGAAGCATTTCCAGCAGCAGATTTATAACACATTGTATAACAAGCGATGTCACAACATACATTACAACATTGTTTGACCATTTTATTTATAAAAGTTGAAAACAAACACACAACAAAGGACATCACAACATTGAGTATCTTACAACATTTGATTTATAAAAAGTGAAGAAAGAAAACACACACACACAGAAAAACACACACCATGAAAGTAGTCTACATTATGACATTGTGTAGACTATAATATCACAACCCTTGATTTATAAAAAAGTGAAGAATAAAACCACAAACAAGTCTAGTGTGGATTTATCATGTTTCATCATTAACCAACTACAAACTATATTTACATACTGTATTTACATATACAATAACCAGCAGGCCTATGTGTCAGCCATTCAGTCCACTATTCAGTACCCACAATGCCTATGGATAGAAACGGTCTCTGAACCACACAGGTGTGTGTGAGACAGTATGGTAATCACTCAGTCCTCGTAACCCTCTAAAAGTTTCCTAAAATAGATACAACAAAATGGCATAGATATTTATAAAAATATATATATATATACTTCTGACTGCATCTTTGTAATTATTCATGATTATTTCAGCTCACCTTCTACATTGCAGGTCATCTGGTCTCTCAGGAGATAATCTGTATGAAAGAAGGTAATTAAAATATTGACTGAATGGAGTATCCTATACTAGTGACATGAGTAACATAACAACAATGCAGCAATGCAACAAATGCAACTCATTTGCATACATGCAGTCACCATGACTACCACCTCAAAACATCATTCCAGAGCTTCTTGTTCAATGAGAGAATAGGTATAAAAAAAAACATAAAAAACAAGAGAACTTAAACCTACTTCTCTACAACATCTTGTGCTTGTTGCATCATACGCTTGGCTGAGGAGCTGAGGGAGTCTATCCTGAAACACAAAAAGTACATTTTTGAGTATTGTTTGAATTTTGCGGTTATTGTAACCCATTTTAACAATAACAATCATCTGTTTCAAGCACTCTACCAGGATGATCAAATATAGTTGTACAAATACCAACATTTTGAATGGACTGGAGATTGGTGGGGTCCTGAAAGAAATGAACATGGTCAATGTATTGATAAGAACCATATTATCTGTGGTAACACACAGTCAGTGCCGTTTCTAGGCTTAAGTGAAGTGAGCGGCTGCTTAGGGCCCCACAGCTACTAGGGGGCCCCCAACCAAAACAATGTTTTTCTATACAGTATATATCATATTTGTTTTAGGAAGTCAGTCGGGGTCTCAACATACTGTTGAACTGCAGGACATTAACTTTTAAGCTGCCAAGATGAAGGGCAAAAATCTAGAAACAGCCCTGCAGACAGTGATGTAAACACTGACGTAATAAACATGACCACTCTTTGATCACAGAAATACACATCTTTCCCAAGTTGAGAGAATATATAGTACATTAGTGACATGATGAGTAACAAAGCATAACAAATACTAACATGCAGCTGAATGCATGATGCAGTCACCATGACCACTCTATGACCACCACAGTACATCATTTCAGAGCTTCTTCCTCAAGAAGAGAGACTACAGCAGACAGTGAGAGAATTAAGGTGTAAACCTACTTCTTTACAGCCTCCTGAGCTGGTTGTATCCTACGCTTGTCAGACGAGCTGAGGGATGGTATCCTGAATCAAGATGAATGATTTCGTTATGTTCAGATTTTAGTATTTTTGTTAATTTATACTAAAAGCTTTTGTAACATTCTCAATATCGTCTGTTTCAAGCTTTCTATCGGGATAATCAAATAAAGTTGTAAAAATACTCACATTTGTGACGGACTGGAGCTTGGTGTGAAAGAGATCAAACCAGACAATGTAGCGGCAAAAAACATAAACCACAGAAATACATTTCAAAGTTTCATTCCCAAGTTTCTTGATCAATGAGAGAGATTACAGAAGACATTAGGAGACTATGGAAGTAAACCTACTTCTTAGTCAACCTACGCTTGACTGTTGAGCTGGTTGACAGGTGTGACCTGAAAAAACAAACTTTTTTTTTAATATAATTATTATTTATCTTAAAATGCTGCTAAAAATGTTGAAAAGATACTCACATTTGTGATGGACTGGAGGTTGGTGTGACACTGAAATAAATCAAAATAAACACTGTACTGACAAGAACCACATCATCTGATTCATTATTTCATTACAATTATTTAATCATGAGAATGAGTTTTAACCTGTATAGCACATATTCTCAGAAAATGTAATGATCATGTTTTCTTTCAAATAGGTATCCATCATGATCCCTTAAATGTTCTTTAGAATGAGCATCTTACTGTTTGGATGTTGGTGGTGTCTTTAAGGGAGTTCTGCTGATTTCAGGGTCAGGAACTGGGGGTTTTCTACATCAAATTAGAGATCAACTGGTAAACAACTGGCAGTCAAATCACATTCAATTCAGAGTAACTGTTCAGTTTCAAGGAAATAGTTTTTATCTACCTGGAAGAGGTATCTTTTCTCCTCTTTTGCAGCCATATTACACAGAATACAGCAATGAGACACACTGAACACAACACTGAACCCATCACTGCACCAACCACTGCACCTGTGAATGAGAGAGATGACAAGAGAAGACAGAGGTCAAATTCCCAGGTACACTACACCAACGCCTCATACATGTAAATATGTCTCTGCACTACACCTGAAAGTTGAACAGTAAAACAGTCAGTCAATAGGTTGATTATGACCTGTCATTATTAGAATAACAACCACTTACCACTGATCCTGTCATCAGAGACCTGAGATTGACCTAGAACAGAAATACACAGGAAGTACTTCATCATGAACACAGGCAGTACTTCACCATGAACACAGGCAGTACTTCATCATGAACACGGGCAGTACTTCATCATGAACACAGGCAGTACTTCATCATGAACACAGGCAGTACTTCACCATGAACACAGGCAGTAATTCATCATGAACACAGACAGTACCTCATCATGAACACAGACAGTACTTCATCATGAACACAGGCAGTACCTCATCATGAACACAGGCAGTACCTCATCATGAACACAGGCAGTACCTCATCATGAACACAGACAGTACTTCATCATGAACACAGGCAGTACCTCATCATGAACACAGACAGTACTTCATCATGAACACAGACAGTACCTCATCATGAACACAGACAGTACTTCATCATGTTCCTGATCATGTCAATATATTATGGTGGTATTAACCCTAACCATTTCTCACCTGCAAATGAAGCTTGATCCCTAGTTGGAATCACCATGGAAACCTCCTTGACGGCACCACGGGATGACGCTACACACCTAACCCTGGTGTCTTTGTAAGGTAGACTGGACGCTGCCACCATGGCAGTTATGGTGACAGTGACTGTTTCATTGGAATGGGTGACATCAGCCATGGTGGATTTGTCTAGACTGATGTTTTCTATGTGGTCCCAGGTTACTGTAGGAGCAGGTCGTCCCGTAGCAGAACAGGACAGAGTGGTGTGACTGTTGTTGGTTTGTGTGATGAGGAGTGAGGGTCTATACAGCTCTATAGGACAACAACAGACACAGTGAATGTAAATACTATAATGTTTTCATGTACATCAAGGTCAAATGGATGCATGATGATTTGAGGAAATTTTTCCTGGGTTAATCATTTACACACAGGTCAAAGTAGAACAATGGATTGAAGGCATTGGAGGCCATTGTTCCTGTTTTAAAGGAACATAACATTGTTTTAAGACCTCAAAAGTAGTCTAATGTTAAGGTGAATCCACATTATACAATTTGAATTTTAGAGTGTAATGTCCCTTTAACCCCTCCTTACAGTTATCATATTTTACCATTAATTTGGAGGCAGGTCCTGCCACTGATAGCTCCTTCTGGATAGGCGTTAAACAGACACTTGTAGCAGGACTCGTCTCCTCTTGACACTCCTCTGATGACGATAGAGCAGTTCTGCAGTCCCTCGTCCTCAAACTCCACGTTCCTCTGAAAAGGTGGGTTGACTACTGCTCCAAATCGATTGTTGTAGGTGGCCACATTTTCAGTCGCCCCTGGTGTCACTTTCTGCCAGGTGACTTGAAGCACGTCTTTGGGTTTCATGAGCCTGCAGCTGAAGTGAGCGTCCTCTCCCAGGGTTGCCATGACAACCTGCTGTGTTCTCACCAGCTGAGAGAGCCCTGCATGAAGAAAGTTACAGGCTGTTTAGTACACACATCTAATACAGCGCTACATTTTAGCAACCTGCAGTGAACACCATGAAGGGACTAAACAACTGCATAAATACATTTAAAGGTATATGCAGTATTGCATCAATCATTCAAATTCTCATTCTGTATGTTTGTACATTTCAAAGGACTCTTGGAAGACTAGCCCTTGGTGGGCTAAAATAGATCCTAATAAAATAATTTCTAGGCTGTTATGTGTGTATGAAGTTTGAAACACGTATGTTAATGTTGTACTTAGAGTCCCCCTTGACTTCTTTCCAGTTTCAGTTTTTATCCAATTAATTGACTGGACAGTGCTTTTTTCAACAAATCCACTTTTTTGCTATAGCTGATATAATGGCAGCTATTTAAATATATATTTAAACTGTAAACCTGTCCCTGGCAAGTAAATGTACAAAAATAAAGTAAAATACATCTTGCAGAGAGGCACATTGGGAAATATGTTAATAAGATACATGTATTTTAAGCCAACACAGTATTTTAAGCTGACTATTCAATGTCAGCTCAAAAATCTCCCAATTCAAATGTCCAGGCAACTTGGATATTTAAGCTACAACGACTTTTCTAAGTTGCATTTTTTTTTAAACAGTATAGAACAGGAAGATGCGGATGTTTGTATACTGATGGTGACTGGACCGGCCATTCACCAGTAAAATAGCCACCTTAGCTTCAAATAATATAATAATAATTGTAATTATTATATAATAATAATGAATTCATTGTATTCCTTTAAGGACTATATGCAGTTACAATTGATGTATAATGCACCTATACATTTTACTGTAGTTATCTACATCTCATAATGAAACACAACTCTGAAATGTATAATACTGTATAACTTACATTTTAGACCTACAGACTTATCAAGTACTTCATATGAAAACTGATGTAACTCACCCTCAGTAAAGAATAGCAGTAGAATAGAAAGGTAACTGTTAACATGAGCCATGGCAGCAATGTGTGGCTAGGTGAGGCTAGGTGATGGACCTCTGGATGATGTGTGGCAAAGCATTATTTTAAACTAGGAACCGTTTTCAAGTGAGGCATGGTAACTTAGTACATTGGATAGTTTAAAAAATAACAAGCTCTGTTCTGCAACCTTGTTGGCCAATTTTGAATGTGGCTTTCTGTTGTGAGCTCCCATAGAGATAAGGACAGTTGCTAGTCTTTCTACAACTCCTCCTCCAGTGAAAGTGAAAGTAAACACAGAACAGTATCAGGAAAACACCTTTGCAAGGTTGGAGGTAATAACATTATGTATCATCATGCATAGCTAAGTGAATCTACTGGTGAGATTAACTTAACCTATATGAAGGTTTTCCCTTGTGTGTGTCAGTACCATTGCTTGCTCAAAGATGTAGCTGTGAAGTAAGTCTCTCCCTACAGCCGTTTGATTGGCTCAGCAAATTGAGTGTGAAATCAAAGATAAGGGTGGCGTTTGAACTATGCTCTACACAGCAAGCAGATTTGATTTGTAAGTACTGTATATTATACATGTGTAGCCAGCATACACAACCAAGTGTGTGTGAGAACGACATGTAAGATATTCATGTGTCAAGGGGAAAATGGACTAGCCTGAGTACCAGTCTCTAGCTAACATTCAATGTTTTATAAGAAACATTAATGTGTTGAAAATTCAAAATTGTTTGCATAGTCAACTTACACACAGCTCTGATACACACACTTACCCCACCAGACATGCTACCAGGGGTTTTTTCATAGTCCCCAAATCCAGAAAAAATGTAAGGTACAGTATTATATAGAGCCATTATTGCAGATCTGGCTCCTGACCCTGAGACTGAGTTTCTCCTCGTCTGGAGGTCCCTGCCTGGTCCGGTTGGGGGGTCTCCGCCAGAGCCAGAGCCCTTTACGCTGTCATAGAGCTACTACCTGGCCCTGCTCTAGGGATCAAGCCAGATCCTGCCAATGGAGCCCAGAGCGCTCCCTCCTTCCAGTCTCAGACTGTGTTAGACCCAGAGACTGTTTCCTCTGACAAGTCTGCCCCTAGTACAGATATCCTGCTGGTAGCCACAACAGCCTCTGATAGTCAGTTTCTGGAGACCTGTTGGACCATATAGTAGGACCTGTCTGCCAGTCTTTACCTGCCACAGTGTCCTGCCCTTAGTTATTAGTCAGGCCATGTTCCCAAGTGGCGCAGCGGTCTAAGGAACTGCATCTCAGTGCAAGAGGTCTCACTACATTCCCTGGTCGAATCCAGGCTGTATCACATCCGACTGTGATTGGGAGTCCCATGGGGCGGCGCACAATTGGCCGGGATAGGCCGTCATTGTAAATAAGAATTTGTTCTTAACTGTCTTGCCTAGTTAAATAAAGGTTAAAAATTTTAAATATTTCCCTTCATGTTATTAGTCTACCTCTTCACTTTCTCTATTGTTGCTTCATTCTTTCCTCCCTTCAACAGTTAAATGAAATAAGTTCCGTTGTCCATATCGTCATCATTCTAATGACATCATTGATTAATAAAGGACTAGAATTAGATGCAGAAGAAGGCTTTCACTTCTCTTCATGAAGATTGAATGGTTATGGGTTTGAATAAATAACTGCCATAGGGTACCGCCATCGCACGTTTGCTCTTCTGCAGTATCTAACATTCAGAAAAAAAGAACTTGCATCCGTCTTCGAAGTCTTGCTATAAGAAATACAAAAAAAAAAAAAAAAAGCCCAGCAAGCTGTCATTTAGGGCTAGCTTCTCGCTAGCGGGACACCTGCCGACAACATTCGGTGAAATTGCAGGGTGCGCAAATTCAAATAAATATTCTTAATATTAAACATTCATGAACATGCAAGTGTTTTATATCATTTAAAAGCTTAACTTTTTGTTAATCCAACTGCGTTGTCAAATTTCACAAAGGCTTCATGGCGAAAGCATACCATGCGATTATCTATCTTTTCAACCAGCACAGGCTTCACAAAATCACAAATAGCGATTCAATAAATCACTTACCTTTGAAGATCTTCCTCTGTTTGCAATCCCAATGGTCCCAGCTACCACATGAATGGTCGTTTTATTCGATAAAATCCTTCTTTATATCCCAAAAGGTCTGTTTAGTTAGTGCAATTGATTTAAGTAATCCACTCGTTCAACATGCAGACAAAGGAGTCCAAATAGCTACCGGTAAACTTCGTCCAAACAAGTCAAACAACGTTTCTACTTAATCCACAGGTAGTCTAAAATGTAAATAAACTGTAATATTTCACACGGAAAGTACTATGATCAATTGGAAAGGAAAATTCATAAGCGCGCACCTTCTCTCTCGCGCACTGAAAGACTGATTTGGTTCAGGTGCTCTCCTAACATAAACTCCAAATACTTGTTCGTTTTTCAAAAAATAAGCCTGAAACCTTGAATAAAGACTGTTGACATCCAGTGGAAGCCACAGGAATTGCAATTTGGGTGATGGATATATATATATATATATATAAGCAATAGGTTTCCATAATAAGAGCCTGGGAGCTGAATTTTTTAAAATTCTGGTCATATTTGTTCCTGCCATATCAATTCTGTTAGAGTCTCAGACATTATTTTAACAGTTTTAGAAACTTCAGAGTGTTTTCTATCCAATGCTATCAATTATATGCATATCCTGGCTTCTGGGCCTGAGTAACAGGCAGTTTACTTTGGGCACGTCAGTCAGGCGGAAATTCAGGAAACTGCCCCCTAGCCCTAAGAAGATGTATAGTCTAGCTTTTCTTGCATAGGACTCCAAGAGCTAAGGATTGTTTTTAAGGAGAGGCCAATGGAGCACAGCTGCTTGCATAATACACAAGAGACAGAGGCTATAAATTAGGAGCCTTTTATGCATAACCCATAATTAAATTAAAATTAATTAAAATACAACAATCATCAACATAAACTTTGTACTTTAAAGTTTACTGAAGACAGGCTTAGCACTAAATACATGTAAACAAAAGAGAGTTATCACAAAGACACAGTTTACAGCCAAACATACATTCATCAGACATAGGAACTTTAGTAAATATAAATCAGGGGTCTCCACACGGTTGTGCAGGTTTTTGTTCCAGCCCTGTTCTACCACACCTGATTGTAATATTTAAGGTTTTGATAAGCAGCTGACTAGTAGTATTGTGTGGTGTAGAACAGTCAGAAGTTACAAATATCACAGCTGAGCTGCAGCACGTCACCAAAGACAATACACCAAGTGTATAAAACATTAGGAACACCTTCCTAATATTGAGTTGCACCCCTTTTGCCCTCAGCTGAGCTAGTGGTTAGATAATGCAAATAGTAGCAAGGATATAGGGGGCAACTTTGTCTCATGGCCATTTCTAGGTTTATCTTATCCCATAATTGTCAATTTACTACTTTAGCAAGAGGTTCACAATACAGAGTTTGAATGATCCGCTTTGATTCGTTGTTGAAGTAAAAAAATTAAAATCCATTGTGGTGTGATGGAAATGTATATCATGTGAAGATCCAATGTTTTTGGATTGTAGAAGAGGTTGGGGAGGAAAGCAAATCCAGACTCATCGTGGAGAAGAAAGTGGCGTGGCGTTTGGCCAGAGCAATATGAATGGGTGGTCAGGCTAAACCAAAATGGAGCTCTTCTTTTCTACTGTATGTCTATTTGTATTTAGTTATTTTTTAACTAGGCAAGTCAGTTAAAAACAAATTCTTATTTACAATGACGGCCTACCCCGGCCAAACCCGGACGACGCTGGGCCAATTGTGTGCCGCCCTATGGGACTCCCAATCAGACAGACAGACAGACAGACAGACAGACAGACAGACAGACAGACAGACAGACAGACAGACAGACAGACAGACAAGTAGGTAAGCTGAGTGGCAGACCAGACACTGCACGGTAACTCTGCCTCAGACTTGAAGTAGTGCCTCTCCGGTTCAACCAACACCATGCTCAGCAGTTTCTGAGAAACAACAAAGAAGATTTGTCACATTTCAATTTGGTCAATTCAGAGATCTTTGTGGGAAATAGTGTGTCTGTACAGTCTACCATAAAGGTTTAATGCAAAACCTGTCAATGGGACTACAGTCATTGTGGAACATGTTGTTGTTTGTGAAAAATCTTTGAATTTGCAACGAACCTTCACAAAGAATATCTGCAAATTGATTGTTTTTGCAAACAGCAAAAAACATTATAATATAATGTTTTGTCCACATACATATTATTTAAGTAATATAATCATAATGAATCTAGTTGCGAGAGTCCTCCTGATTTCAGGGTTATCAGGCTCTGTGTATCAAAAAGGAGAACATTTGATAAAGTAATCTGAAAGCAGTCAAATCTCATATTCCACTGGAAGGTACAGCACATATTCCAGAATAACAACATTAATGCTTTTAGGGGAAAATACATGTAAGTTTGTCAATCAATGTCACAGTAAAACTGTACTTTCTCTCAGATATCTGAATAAAAACCTGATCTTCCACCACAGTGACCCAACTAAAGATTGAGGGTTTATGGGGGTAAATTTGGGTAAACAACATGACATGTTATAAATAACATTGTAATTTCTCCCTTTGCACCACAACACTGCCACGGCACTATACCAATACATACATAGGTTAACTGACGTGGCACTCTTAAAATAAGAAAATAGTTTACTATGACTTGGCACTATAACAATAAGTAAAAACTGTAGGTTGACTATGACTTGGTACTATTACAGTAAGTAAGTAGGTTGACTATGACTTGGCACTATTACAGTAAGTAAGTAGGTTGACTATGACTTGGCACTATTACAGTAAGTAAGTTGGTTGACTATGACTTGGCACTATTACAATAAGTAAGTTGGTTGACGATGACTTGGCACTATTACAGTAAGTAAGTTGGTTGACTATAACTTGGCACTATTACAGTAAGTAAGTAGGTTGACTATGACTTGGCACTATTACAATAAGTAAGTAGGTTGACTATGACTTGGCACTATTACAATAAGTAAGTAGGTTGACTATGACTTGGCACTATTACAATAAGTAAGTAGGTTGACTATGACTTGGCACTATTACAGTAAGTAAGTTGGTTGACTATGACTTGGCACTATTACAATAAGTAAGTAGGTTGACTATGACTTGGCACTATAACAATCACTGAGTTTCCACTGATCCAGATATTGGAGATTTGAGATTGACCTAGACCTATCATGCCAATTATCATGCATGTATTGACAAACCATGGCCTCTTTCACCAGCCAATGAGACTTAATCACTGACTGAAATCACCATAGAAACGTCCTTAGTGGCACCACCAGAAAGCACCACACACTTAACCTTGGTGTCTTTGTCAGGTAGACTGGACACTGTTGTAGTAGTTGTGACAGTTCATTGGGGTGGGTGACATCGACCGTGGTGGAATGTGGTCCCTGGTTACTATAGGAGCAGGTCGTCCAGTAGCAGAACAGGACAGAGTGGTGTGACTGTTGTTGGTTTGTGTGATGAGGAGTGAGGGTCCATACAGCTCTATAGGACAACAACAGACACTTTTTTTTTTTCTGGCTCCTGACCCTGAGACTGATTTTTTTTTCACCTTTATTTAACCAGGTAGGCCAGTTGAGAACAAGTTCTCATTTACAACTGCGACCTGGCCAAGATAAAGCAAAGCAGTTCGACACAAACAACAACACAGAGTTACACATATAATAAACAAACGTACAGTCCATAACACAATAGAAAAAATCTATATATAGTGTGTGCAAATGAGGTAAGATTAGGGAGGTAAGGCAATAAATAGGCCGTAGTGGCGAAGTAATTACAATTTAGTAATTAAACACTGGAGTGATAGATGTGCAGAAGATGAACGTGCAAGTAGAGATACTGGGGTGCAAAGGAGCAAAATAAATAAATAACAATATGGGGATGAGGTAGTTGGATGGGCTATTCACAGATTGGCTATGTACAGGTGCAATGATCTGTGAGCTGCTCTGACAGCTGATGCGTATAGTTATTGAGGGAGATATGAGTCTCCAGCTTCAGTGATTTTTGCAATTCGTTCCAGTCATTGGCAGCAGAGAACTGGAAGGAAAGGCGGCCAAATTAGGAATAGGCTTTGGGGGTGACTAGTGAGATATACCTGCTGGAGCACTTGCTACGGGTGGGTGCTGCTATGGTGACCAGTGAGCTGAGATTTATTTTTTATTTTTTTTCACCTTTATTTAACCAGGTAGGCTAGTTGAGAACAAGTTCTCATTTGCAACTGCGATCTGGCCAAGATAAAGCATAGCAATTCGACACATACAACAACACAGAGTTACACATGGAATAAAAAAAAACATACAGTCAATAATACAGTAGAACAAAAGAAAACAAAAAGTCTATATACAGTGAGTGCAAATGAGGTACCGTGATTTCCGGACTATTAAGCGCACCTGAATATAAGCCGCACCCACTGATTTTTTTTTTTTAAATTTATTTTGAACATAAATAAGCTGCACATGTCTATAAGCCGCAGGTGCCTACCGGTACATTGAAACAAATTAACTTTACACAGGCTTTAACGAAACACGGCTTGTAACAAAAATAAATAGGCTTTAACGAAACACGGCTTGTAACAAAAATATATAGGCTTTAACGAAGCACGGCTTGTAACAAAAATAAATAGGCTTTAACGAAACATGGCTTGTAACAAAAATAAATAGGCTTTAACGAAACATGGCTTGTAACAAAAAATAAAAATTTGCAGTAAACAGTAGCCTACCAAGAAAGTCATTGGTCACTATCTTCCTCCTCCTGTGCACTGAAACCATCTCCTTTGGTGTCGGAGTTGAATATTCTCAGAATTGCCTCATCCGATATTGGATCGTTTTCATTGTCGCTCTCGTCACTTTCATCCGGAAGCAAATCCACGGCTGAGCCCTGAGCCCTCCAGCCTTTCGAAACCCGTTGATGATAGTGGATTTTTTGACAATGCTCCACGCTGTCAGGAACCACAAATTTGAAAGCGGGAAAAATCCATATATTAGCCGCGTCATTGTTTAAGCCGCGAAGTTCAAAGTGTGGGAAAAAAGTTGCGGCTTATAGTCCGGAATTAATGGTAAGTTAAGGCAATAAATAGGCCATGGTGGCGAAGTAATTACAATATAGCAATTAAACACCGGAATGGTAGATGTGCAGAAGATGAATGTGCAAGTAGAGATACTGGGGTGCAAAGGAGAAAGATAAATAAATAAATACAGTATGGGGATGAGGTAGGTAGATAGATGAGCTGTTTACAGATGGGCTATGTACAGGTGCAGTGATCTGTGAGCTGCTCTGACAGCTGGTGCTTAAAGCTAGTGAGGGGGATATGAGTCTCCAGCTTCAGAAATTTTTGCAGTTCGTTCCAGTCATTGGCAGCAGAGAATTGGAAGGAAAGACGACCAAAGGAGGAATTGGCTTTGGGGGTGACCAGTGAGATATACCTGCTGGAGCGCATACTAAGAGTGGGTGCTGCTATGGTAACCAGTGAGCTGAGATAAGGTGGGGCTTTACCTAGCAGAGACTTGTAATTAACCTGTAGCCAGTGGGTTTGGCGACGAGTATGAAGCGAGGGCCAACCAACGAGAGCGTACTGGTCACAATGGTGGGTAGCGTATGGGGCTTTGGTGACAAAACGGATGGCACTGTGATAGACTGCATCCAGTTTGTTGAGTAGAGTGTTGGAGGCTATTTTATAGATGACATCACCGAAGTCGAGGATCGGTAGGATTGTCAGTTTTACGAGGGTATGTTTGGCAGCATGAGTGAAGGATGCTTTGTTGTGAAATAGGAAACCGATTCTAGATTTAATTTTGGATTGGAGATGCTTAATGTGAGTCTGGAAGGAGAGTTTATATTCTAACCAGACACCTAGTTATTTGCATATTCTAAGTCAGAACTGTCCAGATTAGTGATGCTGGATGGGCGGGCATGAGAGGGCAGCGATTGGTTGAAAAGCATGCATTTAGTTTTACTTGCATTTAAGAGCAGTTGGAGGCCACGGAAGAAGAGTTGTATGGCATTGAAGCTCGTCTGGAGGTTTGTTAACAGTGTCCAAAGAAGGGCCAGAAGTATACAGAATGGTGTCGTCTGTGTAGAGGTGGATCAGAGAATCACCAGCAGCAAGAGCGACATCAATGATGTATACAGAAAAAAAGAATCGGCCCGAGAATTGAACCCTGTGGCACCCCCATAGAGACTGCCAGAGGTCCGGACAACAGGCCCTCCGATTTGACACACTGAACTCTGTCTGAGAAGTAGTAGGTGAACCAGGTGAGGCAGTAATTTGAGAAACCAAGGCTGTGGTGGAGTCTGCTGATAATAATAATAATAACCTTGTTCCTGGAGAGATACCCTCCTGTAGGTTTATAAACCAACCCTGTTCCTGGAGAGATACCCTCCTGTAGGTTTATACTCCAACCCTGTTCCTGGAGAGATACCGTCCTGTAGGTTTATACTCCAAACCTGTTCCTGGAGAGATACCATCCTGTAGGTTTATACTCCTACCCTGTTCATGGAGAGATACCGTCCTGTAGGTTTATACTACAACTCCAGTTGTATCTAACCTAAATCAACTCACAACCAGCAAATTATTAAAATAATGTGTGCTAGAATAGAGTTGGATTGAAAACCTATAGCACGGTAGCTCTCCAGGAACAGGGTTGAAGATTCCTGCAATATAAAGTATAGTATTGTGATGTAGTACTCAGAAGGGGGAGTAGTCTATAATCTAGTCTAGGTACAGTAGGAGGAAGTTATGAATGAAAGGGCTTTTAAACTGACTGCAGTATGGGTTAGTAACTGACTGCAGTATGGGTTAGTAACTGACTGCAGTATGGGTTAGTAACTGACTGCAGTATGGGTTAGTAACTGACTGCAGTATGGGTAAGTAACTGACTGCAGTATGGGTTAGTAACTGACTGCAGTATGGGTTAGTAACTGACTGCAGTATGGGTTAGTAACTGATAGCAGTATGGGTTCATGTGTTGAATTATTAAACATCAACTACAGAATGTGTGGACATCAGTGAATATAAGGAGCTATGGCTATAGATCAATACTCTTACTTTGTTCTCTGATTAAATCATTGTACACTATACAGTCACTACATTTCACTACTTTCATAATTGAACTTTAATTTAGCCTATAGCAGGGGTGTCATGCTCATTGCATGGAGGGCTGAGTGTCCGCAGGTTTTTGTTTTTTCCTTTCAATTAAGACCTAGACAACCAGGTGAGGAGAGTTCCTTACTAATTAGTGACCTTAATTCATAAATCAAGTGCGAGGGTGGAGCAACATCCCGCAGACACTCGGCCCTCCGTGGAAGGAGTTTGACACGTGGCCTATAGCCACAGTTGAAGTCGGAAGTTTACATACACCTTAGCCAAACACGTTTAAACTCAGATTTTCACAGTTCCTGACATTTAATCCTAGTATGAATTCCCTGTCTTAGGTCAGTTAGGATCACCACTTTTTTTAAGTATTGTAAAATGTCAGAATAATAGTAGAGAGAATTATTTATTTCAGATTTTATTTATTTCATCACATTCCCAGTGGGTCAGAAATGTACATATGCTCAATTAGTATTTGGTAGCATTGGCTTTAAATTGTTTAACTTGGGTCAAATGTTTTGGGTAGCCTTCCACACGCTTCCCACAATAAGTTGGGTGAATTCTGGCCCATTCCTCCTGACAGAGCTGGTGTAACTGAGTCAGGTTTGTAGGCCTCCTTGCTCGCACACGCTTTTTCAGTTCTGCCCACAAATTTTTTTATGGGATTGAGGTCAGGGCTTTGTGATGGCCACTCCAATACCTTGACTTTGTTGTCCTTAAGCCATTTTGCCACAACTTTGGAAGTATGCTTGGGGTCATTGTCCATTTGGAAGACCCATTTGTGACCAAGCTTTAACTTCCTGACTGATGTCTTGAGATGTTGCTTCAATATATCCACATAATTTTCCTCCCTCATGATGTCATCTATTTTGTGAAGTGCACCAGTCCCTCCTGCACCAAAGAACCCCCACAACATGATGCTGCCACCCCCATGCTTCACGGTTGGGATGGTGTTCTTCGGTTTGCAAGCCTCCTCCTTTTTCCTCCATACATAATGATGGTCATTATGGCCAAACAGTTCTATATTTGTTTCATCAGACCAGAGGACATTTCTCCAAAAAGTACGATCTTTGTCCCCATGTGCAGTTGCAAACCGTAGTCTGGCTTTTTTAATGGCGGTTTTGGAGCAGTGGCTTCTTCCTTGCTGAGCGGCCTTTCAGGTTTTGTCGATATAGGACTCGTTTAACTGTGGATATAGATACTTTTTTACCTGTTTCCTCCAGCATCTTCACAAGGTCCTTTGCTGTTGTCCTGGGATTGATTTGTACTTTTAGCACCAAAGTCCGTTCATCTCTAGGAGACAGAACGCGTCTCCTTCCTGAGCGGAATGACGGCTGCATGGTCCCATGGCGTTTATACTTGCGTACTATTGTTTGTACAGATGAACGTGGTACCTTCAGGCGTTTGGAAATTGCTCCCAAGGATGAACCAGACTTGTGGAGGTCTTCAATTTTATTTCTGAGGTCTTGGCTGATTTCTTTTGATTTTCCCATGATGTCAAGCAAAGAGGCACTGAGTTTGAAGTTAGGCCTTGAAATACATCCACAGGTACACCTCCAATGGACTCAAATTGTGTAAATTAGCCTATCAGAAGCTTCTAAAGCCATGGCATCATTTTCTGGAATTTTCCAAGCTGTTTAAAGGCACAGTCAACTGTCACGGTTGTCGTCGGGAAAGGAGGACCAAAGTGCAGCAGGATTGTGGATGCTCATCTTGACGTTTATTTAACTCAAATGTGAACACCAAAATAATAAAAGACGAAGAACTCACGATCAACACAACAGTCTTGTCAGGCTCACAAACGCTAAACAAGAAACAATCTCCCACAATTACAAACACAAACACACCCTAATATATAGGACTCTCAATCAAAGGCAAATAGACAACACCTGCCTTCAATTGAGAGTCCCTGCCCCAATTAACTAAACATAGAAACAGATTCACTAGACTAAACATAGAAATACATAAACATAACACAGTGCCCAAAACCCCCAGAATACATAAATCAAATGCCCTACTAAATCAACCACCACCCCGAACCACATAAAACAAATACCCTCTGCCACGTCCTGACCAAACTACAATAACAATTAACCCTTATACTGGTCAGGATGTGACAGTACCCCCCCCCCCCTAAAGGTGCAGACCCCGGATGCACCTCCTAAATAAACAAACCCCCCCCCCAAAAAAAAATCCCCCTAAACTAAAGGGAGGGAAGGGAGGGTGGCTGCCGTCACCGACGGCGCTAGTGCTACACCCCCCCTCCCCAACCCACCTATGCAGGTGGTGGTTCAGGCTCCGGCCTACTGTCCTCCAGAATGCAGACCAACCCGATCAGCCTCGGGCCGTAGGCAGACTCCCCCTGTTCCGGATCGTACGCAGACCTCTTCCACTCCACACTGTAAGCAGACTTATTAGTTATACAGTTAATTACTTTAAGTTCTGAATTGTCAGGCTTACTCAGTTCAGGGTTGCTGCTAGACTCCCTTGGTTTCGGGTCATCGGCAGACTCTGGGCAGACGGGCCACTCTGGCAGATCCAGCGCGGCGGGTCGCTCTGGCAGATCCTGGCAGACGGGCCGCTCTGGCAGATCCTGGCAGACGGGCCGCTCTGGCTGATCCTGGCAGATGGGCCGCTCTGGCTGATCCGGGCAGACGGGCCGCTCTGGCTGATCCCGGCAGACGGGCCGCTCTGGCTGATTCCGGCAGACGGGCCGCTCTGGCTGATCCCGGCAGACGGGCCGCTCTGGCTGATCCGGGCAGACGGGCCGCTCTGGAATCTCCGGGCAGACGGGCCGCTCTGGCATCTCCGGGAAGACGGGCCGCTCTGGCATCTCCGGGCAGACGGGCCGCTCTGGCGACTCCTGACTGACGGGCAGCTCTGGCGACTCCTGACTGACGGGCAGCTCTGGCGACTCCTGACTGACGGGCAGCTCTGGCGACTCCTGACTGACGGGCAGCTCTGGCGACTCCTGACTGACGGGCAGCTCTGGCGACTCCTGACTGACGGGCAGCTCTGACGACTCCTGACTGACGGGCAGCTCTGGCGACTCCTGACTGACGGGCAGCTCTGGCGACTCCTGACTGACGGGCAGCTCTGGCGACTCCTGACGGACGGGCAGCTCTGGCGACTCCTGACGGACGGGCAGCTCTGGCGACTCCTGACTGACGGGCGGCTCTGGCGGCACCAGACTGGCGAGGCTGGGCTGGCGCACTAGATGCCTGATGCGTGGGCCTGGTACTGGATGTGCCAGTCTGGGCTCACGCACCTTAGGGCTAATGCGAGGAGCGGGAACAGGCTGTACTGGACTGGGCTGACTCATTGGAAGCTTGATGCGTGGTGCTGGTACTGTGCCAGACTGGGGTTTCGCACTTCCGGGTCAGCACGAGAGACAGGAACTGGAAACACCGGGCCATGGAGGCGCACAGGCGGCCGTGACCGCATCGCCTGCACAACCCGTCCTGGCTGGATGGAACTAACAGCCCTGTACAAGCGGGGTGCTGGTACAGGGCGAACTGGGCTGTGCAGGGGCCTGATGTTTACCGTGCGTAGAGCGGGAGTAGGGTAGCCTGGTCCTAGGAGGCGTACCGGCGACCAGATGCGCTGCGCAGGCATCCTCCTACCAGGCTGGATGCCCACTCTAGCACGGCATCTGCGCGGGGCTGGAATAACTCGCACCGGACTGTGCGTGCGTATGGGCGAGATTGTGCACACTTCAGATAGCCACACATAGCCAAGTGAGCCTGGTGCAGAGCTATAACAACCGACCCCTGATATGGTGATATTACTGTAAACAAGGAGGAGCTATAACAACCTACCCCTGATATGGTGATATTACTGTAAACAGAGCTATAACAACCTACCCCTGATTTTAAATGGTGCTATTACTGTAAACAAGGAGGAGCTATAACAACCTACCCGATATGGTGATATTACTGTAAACAAGGAGGAGCTATAACAACCTACCCCTGATATGGTGATATTACTGGAAACAAGAAGGAGCTATAACAACCTATCGATGATTTTAAATGGTGATATTACTGTAAACAAGGAGGAGCTATAACAACCTACCCCTTATTTTAAATGGTGATATTACTGTAAACAGTGCTATAAGAACCTATCGATGATTTTAAATGGTGATATTACAGTAAACAAGGAGGAGCTATAACAACCTACTCCAGATCTTAAATGGTGATGTTAATGTAAACAGAGCTGTAAGAACCTACCCCTGATTTTAAGTCGTGATATTACTGTAAACAGAGCAATAAGAACCTTTCCCTGATTTTAAATGGTGATGTTACTGTAAACATGGGCAGTTTTTTTTTTAAATACAGCGAATAGTTTAATATCAAAAAAGGGTAACATAATCCAGAAATCCATTTAAAGAATGTTTTTGAATCTTAATCAACTGAAAACATTGTACAGATCAAGTGAGAATAATAGCCTGATTTATAAACAGTGTCAAATCAAGTGGGGTCAAACACAACAAGCAGCATCCATGATCTGAATAAATAACAATAGGAACTCAAACATGAGGATATATCAAACAATCAAAGAGCAAACATTATCATCATTACATTCTAAGAGCTCAAATACATTCACACATTACACTGACATAACTTGAAGAATAACAAAACTACCTGTAGGTCCATAGGTTTATAATAACAATACACTGTAAACTTAACTTGAACAAAAGTGCAATCATATTGAAATGGGTTGAAATAAATTACTAGGTTATTTAGAAGATAAAATAAATAGATACATCTATTCTACTTGGTGTATGTTATAATAAAGTACATTCAAACAGTAGGTGGTGCTGTCCTAATAGATGAGGTAACCTAGCCTGACGACTCAAATTACATTTTTCAGCTGCTTTGTCGTTCACTACATACTTTAGTCTGAATAGGGTTAGGGTTATTATTGAAGTTGTTGGAGGTGACGAGGGGCACGACGGGCGTTGTACAAACAATGTCTTCGGCGATTGGATTGTCTCTAACCAATCAGAGTAAAAGCCAATGATCATTTTTCAAACAGCTGTTTTACCCACGTGTGTTCTAGCTCTGACTCAACCCATTGTTACCGGACAAATCAGAAGGCCTAGAATGTGGTCGCATTCGGTGAAAGGTTGGGGAGGTATTCAAATCCAGACTCATTGTGAAGAAGAAACGAACGTCCTTGGGCGTGGCGTAACGTTTGGCCGGAGCAAGGAGTTTGGGTAGCCAGGCAACAGGTAACCTACCTCACATTACAACACTCACCTACAAGAGGTCATCAATCTCTCAAACCTAAAAGTGCCATTTCAGTACCTCTAAACAGCATTAACCATATCATGGCTTGTATAATGCATGTGATAATTAGCTTATTTATGACTGCGTAAGAATGACTCAACAAGGTTCAACATCCAGGCTCAGTAACAACAGGTGCTCCAGTCCTCAACAAAAACATCTGTCAGCTACAGTGCATATAAGCACGGTCAGCAACAGACAGATGTTTACACAATGCTCCTAAGAGGGTCCTGCTCGTCTGCTGTGGTTGTCAACGCTGCTTGCCTGCAACCTGCCAGATAGAATGTGAAGGTTACTATACTGTACTACAGTGAATCTAAAAGGACGTTCTCCATAAACATTCCTGAGCTCCAAGACATGCGTTGCTCACAGTTTATTTGATAAAAGTCAGAACCATATATAGAGTTGATGACTCAATTCATTCCATTTGTCTTACTAAGAATATTAAAATAAAGATATTACATATTACAGATAATCTTGTACGGACTCACCTTTTTTCTTTTGAAGCTCGACACAGCCAAAGATGACTAAAAGGGAAATGATTAGGAATACTGGAATGGCAACAGCCCACGGGGATGTCCTCTTGTCATCTGGAAGGTGAAACATGAAATTCCACTAAGCATGTGTTTGGAGAGACAGCATTTACTCAGAAGAGAGACGATTCATTTTACATCCTTCCTTTTAAATGCATTCAGTTTGAATAACATGTTGACATCATGTTCTGTCCCATCTATCCAATCATATCATCCATCATGTAGCTTCCCTGAGGATCTGGAAACTACCCAGAACACAACACAGCACTTGACTACAGTGTGATTTTAAAAGGGAGTGACTCGTGATGCTTTGCCATGGTAGTCAACATTAAACCCAACAGGTGAGATAAGATTACTAACAGCACTAATAGCATCACAACATTAGCCTTTTGGAACCAGCCTGAAATCGCTGCGTTCTGTTCACAGGAAACAGAATGTTGCACTATTGCACGATGATGCTGGTCACAAGGCTTTCACAACATGTCCCTGGGGATGATGTAGCCTGTAAATATAACGCCAAATTCATGTATTCAAATGTAAATGTTTACTATTAACATCATGAATTTGGCATGCTATTTATAGAGCTAGGGATGATGTTGTTTTCACAATGTTTTCAAGTTGGACCGTTCTGTACTGACACGCTAAAAGAGTATGGTTTACAAGTATATAATAGGTCAACATTACGTACCCTCTTCAACCTCCCTCTCTCCAGGGAGAATAGGAAGCAGGACCCGCTCGTGTCTCTGTGTCCTCATCCCATTGTTTACGATACAGTCCACGTATCCACCTGAACCTGGCAACAGTTGGAGGGTGATGTTGCTAATGGCTGTGACAGTTTGGTCTTTGTTAATGACAGTCCAGTTGTTAGGTGTCTTTATGGGTGCTGCTGCAGAAATGTTCCATTGGATCCAAGGTGCTGGTTTACCCGTGGCAGAGCAGCTGACCACAACTTCCATGTCTGCTTTAGATTCAGTGCTGGGGACTTTTTGCATTGTGGCTCTCACTTCAGATACACCTTTGAATAGATGAAACAGGGAATATTAGATCATGTTGAGTTTATTTATATTGCTTATTTTACCTTTATTTTACCAGACATATCAATTAAGAAGAGCTTAAAAAACTATCTATCATGTTTTCATATATGGTTTGACACCAGCCAACTTTCCTTATTAATGCATGCAGAGTTCATGGTCTTTCTGAAAGTTTTGGGATTCAGACATGTTTTTAAATCCTGCCAGTGATGTAACAATGCCAATATGGTGATTTATAATTGCAGATTTCTGGTGTTCTAAAGCATAGTGTTTCTATTCTCCTAATAAAACCCCCAATAAACCTTTACACCTCCCATACTGTATTATTCAGATATCATGCCTTAGCAAATGTCCTGCTGTAAAAAGGGTGACTAAAGGATTATTCTATATTTGGCGAAGCACCAGATGTAAGGACCTTTATATTACCTGTATTGGTGGTTTTGCTCAAAACTGTAAAGTTTTTTAAAGTGAAGCATCAACAGTACATTCGTAAAGTATTCAGACCGCTTCCCTTTTTCCATATTCAGTTACGTTAGACTTATTCTAAAATTGATTAAATAAATAAATACAAATTCCTCATCAATCTACACACAATACCCCATAATGACAAAGCAAAAACATGTTTAGACATTTTTGCAAATCTTTATTTAAAAAAAATCAATTTTAGGCTGTAACTTAACAAAATGTGCAAAAAGTCAAGGGGTCTGAATACTTTCCGAATGTACTGAAGGTATTGCTTATGAAGTCTTTATGAATGCTCGATAAGAGGAAACCCCCAGTGACTTTCACTTCTATTCCAGTACCAGCACACCTGATTCAACTAGGTCTATTCCAGGCTGGATAATTAGTTCACCAGGCGTGCTTGTACCTGTGCTGATTTACGATTATTATTTTGAGTTACAATATCACTTACATTAAAATATAACTTCAACTGAATAGAGAACAATAGAGGTAAGTCCTAAAACTGTTATTATTCAGTGCATTAAATACCTTGAACAGTAAGACACGTCTGCTTGCGTCTTGATCCACTCGGGTAAACATTGAAGGAGCAAATATAGCAGGCTTCGTCCGCCCATGTTACATTCTTCACCGTAATGGACGTCGAGTTGAGAGATGCCTCCGTGAAAACCACCTTGCCTCGGTGCGGGTCTATGATTTGAGCTCCAAACCGCTTGCTGTAGGTGGCCAGATTCTCCACCGAGTCGTCTTTGAACAGCCTCTGCCAGGTGACTTGCAGCACACCTGTCGAGTCCGCATGGGTGCAGGTATATGATGCGTCGGCATTGAAGTCAACCCTGGTGTCTCCTCTAGCTACGACGTTGACAGAGACCGCTACAAAAGGAAGAAGGCAAGTTTACAGGTAAATGAATAAAGTTTAGCCTACATACAAAATAATCAATTACCTGTCAAACGTGGTAAATGTTGTTTACTTAACATATCTCATTTTAGATGAGCAGAATCAACCCCAAGTCAGAAGCCATGGAAAACAATTTACCTTCAGAGAGCAGGCATAAGAGAATGAGAAAAGTCTTCATTCTCAGCTGGTGAATGTTGACTTAAGCTCATGGTTTCTCACGTTGTACCATATAATATATTGCTTCGTTAGTTGCACGTGAAGTGAGTCAGATTCACCGAAAGTGAAAGAATGTTTTTGGAAAGCCCTTAAATTGTTGATGCGGGAAGCCTTGAGAGTAGCCTAGTTCCCCAGTGGTTCCCGGTCGTAGCCAATGACAACGTGACATCTACTGTAAATTAAATGACAAGGAAGAAGGAACTGTTAGTTCTTGTATTTTCTGTGGCTCACAGTAGGCTGAACCTTAATGACGTCATAGCAAAAAAAATGAAATGGGAAATCTATTTAGCTATAGTTTGTTGACGTAACATTATTTTTGTTCACAGGCTCTGTGCCAAACTAAACTCCAATTTAGAGGCCATCACATCAAAGGCATCAACAGGCTACTACAACTACAGATAGTTCCACACAAATTTGCTGCTTATGCTGCACCCCCAGAAGCTATACCGAACAGAAATAAACTCAACATGCAACAATTTAATTATTTTACTGTGTTTCAGTTAATATAAGGAAATCAGTCAATTGAAGTAAATGTATTAGGCCCTAATCTATGGATTGACTGGGCAGGGTGCAGCCATGGCTGGGCCTGGGAGGGCATAAACCCACCCAATGGCAGCCAGGCCCATGCCATTCAGAATGAGTTTTTCCCCACATATTACAGACAGAAATACTCCTCTGTTTCATCAGCTATCCGGGTGGCTGGTCTCAAACGATCCCTCAGGTGAAGAAACTGAATGTGGAGGTCCTGGGCTGGAGTGGTTGCATGTGGTCTGCGGTTGTGAGGGTGGTTGGACGAACTGCCAAATTCTCTAAAATGACGTTGGAGGTGGCTTATGGTAGAGAAATTAACATTAAATTCTCTGGCAACAGTTCTGATGGACATTCCTGCAGTCAGCATGTCAATTACACACTCTCTCAACTTGAGACATCTGTGGCATTGTTGTGTGACACAGCTGCACATTTTAGTGGCCTTTTATTGTCCCCAGCACAAGGTGTACCTATGTAATGATCATGCTGTTTAATCAGCTTCTTGATATGCCACACCTGTCAGGTGGATGGATTATCTTGACAAAGTAGAAATGCTCACTAACAGGGATGTAAACAAATTTGTGCACAAAATTGGAGAGAAATAAGCTTGTCGTGCATATGTAAAACTTCTGGGATTTTTTATTTCAGCTCATCAAACATGGGACCAACACTTTACGTGTTGCGTTTTCATATTTTTGTTCAGTATAAATAGGCCTACACTTGATGAACAGTACATTTCAGTCAATCTGCATTAAAAAAACATTTTACAATGTGGGAAATGATGACGCTGTGTTATGGGAATAAGGTGAACATTTTATGAGTCAGACATTTTAAATCCATTACAGTAGTATGTGTGTGTCATAGGGGTTTAGAGTTTTCACAACATGCTTCTCACATTAAGTGCTGTTATGGTAATTATGTCAGCAGGAAGTTCCCCGATTCTCCTCCTGGTGGTTGGTGGTCTCCATTGTTAATCTGGTTTTAGGGGTTGTGGGATTTCCTCTTCCTAGGAGATGTGTAGTGACTGACTGTGCCTGAATGTCATATCAAAAGGGGGAAGTCCACTGCCCCAGTGGGTAGAAGACAGGAGTTGCATTACACAAGTGAAACTGAAAGTGTTTTAGTTATGTGATTTAAAAAAAATTGAAAGTGATGTTAACCTTTAGTATATCCAGTGGTGTAAAATACTTTTTCCACCACTGAGTATAACGGTTTGATTTTTACGTAATTTGTTTTTATTATAATAATTTGGTTCTAATTGTAATGGTACATTGTATTACATAAACAGCATGCATATTACATTATAGACGTGTATTAATCCCATCGTTCTGTTATTTTACCATTTACATTCTAGCTGGGAGTAGCCTAAGGGTGGCAGGTAGCCTAGCAGTTAAGGGCATTGGGCCAATAACCGAAAAGTCGCTGGTTTGAATCCCAGAGCCAACTCCAG